>NC_141138.1:62847095-63148657 GCF_053477565.2 Lygodium microphyllum
ATCCAAGAGATCTTGGAGCGGCTTAAGGTTCATTGTTGGATTGCTTGTCGACTTGTTGGTCAGGTACCCTAGAATCTCCAAGAGCTCTCATCTATTTTTTGGGACTCGAAATGCAACATGATTGGGTCTTCCATATAGGCTCCCTATCATCATGCAAAGTGGCATTGAAGGTGTGTCCTTGAGCTTACCAGTTGCCTTGATGACGCGTTCGTACTCCTTAGTGTCTGAGAATGACATATCGATGGTAGCAAGGACATGCATCCGGTCCCGCTCATCTATAGGACATGGGATATAGTTGGTAAGAGCCCCATAGGATCCCCTAGTCAGTTGTTTGTCACCCTTCAGCATGGTGGAGATGACATCTAAGTCAACTGGCGTAGTTTTCCAAGTGTCCATCTCTACTCTTACAACCTCTATTTGATTGCCTAAGAAGATGAGACTATTGCCCCAGTCTTATACAACTCTTGCGTTGCGCATCCAGGGTCGGCCTAGCAAGATGTCATAGTCCACTCCCTTTATAACTATGAAGTCAACTGAGAATTGGATTCCTGCAATCTTCACTAGCCAAAATTTTAACACTCTGAATGGTTTCACCTTCATTCCGTTAGCCAACATGATGTTGAACCTAGCAATCTTGACCGGTGGGTCATCCCAGGTCTAGAGTACTGCATGGCTTAGCACACTCACCTCTGCCCCTGTGTTTACAATCCCCTTTCTTGTGACATCCCCTAGAGAGCTAGGATTGATAATACTACATGAATTTCCGTGCCTTCCCAGAAAGCATTGATATGTAAGGATTTAGGCATGGAATGCAACATCAGACTCGGTATTTGAGTTTTTGCATCATGTTCAAGCAAGTCTATGGTAATTGGCTTGTTTGGTTCTTCAACCCACCGTTTCAACTCTAGCCATAGCATTAGATGTTGCCTAAGTAGGTCACCCACGCTTAGAGTTATAGGGGTGGTCACTAGTGTATTGAGGAGGTTGCTAGTCACTTGCCTCTCTCCTAAGTCTGCGGTTCTTGACCAATGGCCTTGAGTGTTTTGCTAGCTTGAAGCATTTAGCCTTTGTCTAGTTGGCTCTGCTTGTGGTGTTATTGTCTCTCTTGATTTTGGTTGTGGTAGAGAGATTGGTGGATTCATGCTTGAGAGATCATCGATCTCATCTTCTGGTATGGCCTCAACGTCTTTTAGGTGCTCCTAGGCCTCCTTCATCCATTCTTTTACCTTCTTGATGGCTTCGAGTTGGCGCTTCAGGTTGTGATACTCCCCGACCTTGGCACTTCTCTTTTTAGCCATTCGTGGAGCCGACGTTTATTCCTCTACGTCAAAGACTTTCCTCCCCATAGGTGTGTGGGTGGCACTTTTGGTTTTGAGGGTGACCTTAGCCTCTAGTCTTTTTGTCAAGAATCGTGTGGTGGGGGGACTTGCTCAAGATGATGCGCCGAACACACACAGAATGCACAAGGAGAAGCTCATTCAAGAGACAAGAAGAGAGATGGAGGCCAAAACGTTTTCTTGCTTATTTCTTCTTCTTCTTCCACACACTTTACAATGTACAAACAGTATAGATAAGATACAACATAAAGGAAAGTGGCCTACTAAGTCAAACAATGCATAACCGACTACACTAGTCGACTGGCGCTATAACTATGCCAGCTGTAAATAGGTCTAACAACCTGAATATAATAAGTAATGAGTCAGTGGCCATGTGTGAGTCATAATGACCACCACCGACGTGCTAAGTGTAGATGTGTGGACCCATCTAACCAGGCGGTCCATCATCAATGTCCACATGTGTTGAGCTTGTCATCTCAACACTCCCCCTCAAGCTCAACTACATCTCTGCGACTCCAAGTAAGCTTCGAAACTTTTGAAGCTTCTCTATACCCAATGCATTCGTGAAGATGTCAGCTATCTGATCCTGTGTGCTGACATACACCAAGTCAATCTCACCTGCTAGTACCTTCTCACTCACAAAGTGGTAGTGTACCTCAATATGTTTTGTCCTTGCATGGAACACAGGGTTCCTAGCCAACTGTATACTGCTCATGTTGTCACAATAAATGACAACTGGACCTTCCACCTGCACATCCAAATCAGCCAATAACTTTTGTAGCCATACTACCTCACATGTTGCAACAATAGCACCTCTATACTCAGCCTCTGTACTCGACAAAGCAACTGTAGATTGCTTTTTGCTGCTCCAAGCAACTGCTGCACTACCAAGAGAGAACATGTATCCACTGGTAGATCTTCTATCAGACATACTACCAGCCCAATTTGCATTTGTGTATCCAAACACCTGTACATATGTGCATGCCTCATAGAAAAGTCCATAATGTAATGTGGACTTCACATATCTCAATATGCGTCTGACTACATCCAAATGTGGCTTTCTAGGTACTTGCATAAACTGACTCACAAGACCAACAGCGTAGCTCAAGTCTGGCCTTGTAATGGTCATGTAGATCAAACTCCCCACTATCCTCCTGAACATAGTAGGGTCTTCTATCTCATCCCCAACATCAGCACTCAACTTTACATTCTACTCCAACGGGACTGAAAGTGGTTTGCATGCTGTCATACCATACTTGGACAACATATCCAAGCCATACTGTCTTTAGGATAGCCATATACCATCATCACATCTGATCACCTCAATGCCAAGGAAGTACCTTAGCTCACCTAAATCCTTCATCTCAAACTTCTTCTTAAAAAAATCCTTGACTTCAGCAATCCCACTATCACTATCACCTGTAATAATCAAGTCATCCACATAGATGACTATGATGACCAAACCTGCATCTCCCTTTCTCACATAAAGTGAGTGATCAACATCAGAAACATAAAAGCCAATATTGAGAAGATACTCTCTGATCTTGTCAGACCATGCTCTAAGTGCTTGCTTGAGCCCATAGAGTGCCTTCTTCAACCTGCACACATACGTGGGATGCTCTAAATCTTCATAACCTGTTGGCTGATCCATATACACTTCTTCTTGCAAATCACCATACAAGAAGGCATTCTTCACATCCATTTGCTGCAACCTCCAACCTTTGGCTGCTGCCAAAGCAATCACACATCTGACAGTTGCCATCCTAGCAACTGGACTGAAAGTTTCATCATAATCTATGCCATGTGTTTGGGCATAGCCTTTTGCAACCAGCCTAGCTTTGTATCTACTAATAGAACCATCTGCATTGTGCTCAATCTTATAAACCCACTTACATCCTATAGCTTTCTTGCCCTTAGGCAATGATACTAGATCCCAAGTCTTATTGGCCTCCAATGCAGCCATCTCCTCATCCATTGCTGCATCCCAATGAGCATGACCAATAGCCTCCTCAAAACATGTGGGCTCAACATCCTCAACTATTTTCACCATATAAGCATAATGGTGAGCTGCATAACCTTCAAAACCAAATCTTTTAACAGGGTATCTGACCTTGCTAGATCTGCATATCACTGGATAAATCAATGGAGTCTTTTCATTACGCGTGCTCTCTGCACACCTGGAGTCCTCACTGAAGGAATGCCAAGCTCATCATCTAAGATCTCTGAGCCACTGGAGTCTCCATCAAGAACTGCATCAATGCCTTCTGACACTTTATTCTTTCCTTTGTCTTTACTTGTAGTACTACTAGATGCACCCGAAGATGTAGAGGTACTCCTTAGTCTCCCAGACCAAGGACTACCAGATGATGTCTCTGGTCCACTAAGAGTCCGTGATTCTTGCTTTTCAGCCTGCACATGAGTGTCATGATCATCATCATCATCCAATGCATCACCACTAGATGCATACCAACTGCTCATTTCATCAAAGATGACATCCCTGCTCACTCTGAACTTACATGTGACAGGGTTATAACAACGATACCCTTTCTGCTCTAAAGAGTATCCAATAAAGACACACTTTTCAGCCTTTGGATCCAATTTCTTCCGCAACTCATCTGGCACATGAACATACACAATGCAGCCAAACACTTTCAAGTGTGAGACATTAGGCTTCTTACCTATAAAACATTCTTCGGGGGTCATACCATGAACTGCAGCTGTGGGAGTTCTGTTCATAATATAAACAACAGTATGAACAACTTCAGACAGAAAATGCTTAGGCATATTCTTTTCAGCCATCAAGGCACGTGCAACTTCTGCAATATGCCCGTTTTTCCTTTCTGCAACTCCATTTTGCTGTGGGGTATACCCTGCATGTGAACTGTCTCTTTATCCCATGAGACCTCAGAAAATCACTGAACTCATTCGAGAGGTACTCTCCCCCTCCATCTGACCTCAAGCACTTTACTTTCAAGCTTGTTTCTCTTTCAACTGCAGCCTTGAAAGTTCTAAAATGCTCAAATGCTTCACTCTTTTCCTTCATAAAATATACCCACCGCTTTCTAGAACAATCATCAATGAATGTGACAAAGTATGAACTGCCTCCAAGAGATACATTTTGTGCAAGCCCCCAAATGTCTGTATGCACAACATCAAGAATATTTTTGCTTACATCTCTGTCATGTGAAAAGGGTTGTCTTGCCTGCTTACCAAACTGACATGCTTCGCATACCTTATGAAATTCTGCAACTCTAAATGTAGGCAAACCTGTAACCAACCCTTTGGACTGCATTAATTTCAGCCTTTGTACATTTGCATGTCCAATGTGTTTGTGCCAAATTTCAATGTCTGCAACAACACCTTTTCCTTTAGCATACATAGCAGCATTCATAGTAGGAATTCTAGCATCCAAAGTAAACATACGTCCAACTCCACTTCCCTTTGCTACCAACCTGCACTTGTCATTGAAGTCTTCTACAAAGCAGCCCTTTGCATTAAATCTGACTTGCAGCCCTTGCTCTACCATTTGACTGACTGACACCAAGTTCTTTGTAATAGATGGCACACGTAATACATCTGAAAGACTCTTTGTCTTACCATCATGCAAGGACAAGGGAACTTTTCCAATGTGTGAAATTGGGTGGCTTGAATCATCACTCGTCTGCACATAACCTGCATTTTGCAAATCCTGCATCTCTCCAAACCATTCAGCATGGCTGGTCATATGATTGGATGCACCTGAATCAACATACCAAACATCATCATGTGTTCCCTTTCCTGTAACAGCATTCAGCATATGCTGCATAACAAACAGACGTTCATTTTTATCTTCATTCTGTCGTGAAGACGATGCATAGTTTCCTTGCTGCAACTTACCACTACGGATATCATCTTTCTTAGCATAACATTGGGCTGCAATATGACTTGTTTTGCCACAATAGTGACACACAATACCAGAATTGTTAGAACCTCTGTTCTGCCATCCACCTCTTCCTCTAAAGCTCCCCCTGCCTCTAAAGTTACCACGACCTCCTGAAACCTGCATATCACCAAGTTGTTGATTCAATCTATTTTGCTGGTTGTCACTACCACGTCCTGTACCACGGCCTCTTGAAGAGAACTTGCCACGTCCCCTTCCTGAATTGGAGTAGAAAGCTTGGACCTGTTCACCACTTCTTTCAGATGTCTCACTTTGCATGTTGATCTCTTCAGTGATCATAAGGGATACCAACTCATCGAAATCTGGAAATGGCTTTCTGACATATACGGAAGTTACAAAAGACTTCCAAGCCTTTTCATTGTTAAGTCCACCCAAGGTAGACGACACCAAATCATCATCATCGGGCATTGCATCAATTGTTGCCAAGGCATCTGCAATGCTTCTTACCTTCAGTACATACTCATTAATAGACATCTTCCCTTTCTTCAATGTATTCAACTCTTGCTTGAGTTGAATCTTTCGTGCCTTTTTATTTACAGAAAACATACTTTCAAGTATGGTCCAAGCTGCATATGAATTCTCTGCATTTCTAATGTGTCCCAGCATATTATTGTCAATTACTGCAGACAACCAATACACGACCTTTCTATCTTTTGCATTCCATTCCTTCCGTGCCTTTGTCTCTTCTGCAGTTGGAGGATCACTCACCTCCGGCTCCTTTTCTTCACCTGAAACAAACTCGTAGAGGCCTTTTCCAATAAGGAAATTCGTGACACGGAACTTCCATGAAGGGTAGTTGTTCTTGTCGAGATTCTCAATAATAGGGCTTCCACTGTTCTCTGCCATTATCACAAAATTAATACCAACAGCAAGCAAATGTTCTGCAACCCTCGACCTGTAGTGCATAGCAATACACCAGACAGCCTTTTTCACTGTCTGCTCAACAATACATGCAATCTGCAACCTGTTTGCAGATAAACCTTGTGTTTACTCACTGGTAAACACCTTTGAACTTACAGATCTGAAATCTGTAACCTGCGCACCCACTTTCGATCAATACAGTCGAAGTCACAGTGTACCCTGAAACTGCTGTCCGCAACCTTGCGGCTCTAAAACGGGCCCTGAAACGGCCTCAGATGTCCAAAATAACTGCTGATAAGCCCTTAAGGGCTTGTCTGCAGAATACACAACGCTCTTCGCGCACACCAAATCTCACTGCAATCTAAGATTTTTGCTCGACCCTACTTCCGGTGCCTCCACAGGCACTATCCAAGAGAAAGAGTGGAAGGATGGGAGAGCTTCTTACCCGTGGCTTGCTTGCTCGAACCTTGCTTCTTCTCCTTCGCTTCAACCTTCGAAATTAGCCTCTCTTAGTGGTGCGGTTCTGATACCATGTCAAGAATCGCGTGGTGGGGGGACTTGCTCAAGATGATGCGCCGAACACACACAGAATGCACAAGGAGAAGCTCACTCAAGAGACAAGAAGAGAGATGGAGGCCAACACGTTTTCTTGCTTATTTCTTCTTCTTCTTCCACACACTTTACAATGTACACAAAGTATAGATAAGATACAACATAAAGGAAAGTGGCCTACTAAGTCAAACAATGCATAACCGACTACACTAGTCGACTGGTGCTATAACTATGCCAGCTGTAAATAGGTGTAACAACCTAAATATAATAAGTAATGAGTCAATGGCCATGTGTGAGTCATAATGACCACCGACGTGCTAAGTGTAGACGTGTGGACCCATCTAACCAGGCGGTCCATCATCAATGTCCATATGTGTTGAGCTTGTCATCTCAACACTTTTCTTCCTTCGTCTCTAACTCTTCTTTCCAAATGAGGTTGCATCAAGGTTGCTAGGCCCTCGCAATGATATGCTAGCTTGCTTCGTTTGCATATGGGTCATGACATGCAAAGGGATAGGAGTGGCCTCCCCATTGAGTGTCTTGACATCGAAGAACCCCAACAGAACCGATGGTTCATTTTCTAAACTAGAGGATGGTTATCACCTAGGGAAATCGGCAAAGAGATGAGTGATTTCACACTCAACGCATCTCAAGTTAGCCTTATCTCTATTTGCTTGCTCCCTCTCAAGGCAGTGTGAAGAAATGTGTCCTGGGTGATTGCAACTCCAACACACAATCGGCTCTTTGGTTTGTGCTCCTAGGCTTCTGCCTCTCCCCCTCCCTAATGCCATCACAGGCACTGATCAGTAGTCCATAAGAACTGTGTTTCCTTCCTCATCATATGACACATATAGGTTTACATAAGGCTCATTGCCGCTAGGCTCATCCACATAGTGCATTGGAGTATCACTCAATGGGTGGGTCACATAGGGTCCAGGTGGTCTAGGGATACCTGTAGGGTTTATTACCCTCCTAAGGATGGGTGGCTTAGCATCATTAGGTGCTAGGAGAGCTAGTGAAGCTCCCCTTCCAAAGAAGTTTGGTGGCCTTTTCGCAAGGTAGGGTTGATTGTAAGATTGCAGTGTGGGTATGGGAGTCTCCGAGGTAATCGACAAGTGGTTTACAATGCACACATTGGACATGTGGATGCATTGGCCATCTCATCATCTCTTGTAATTTGGTTATGTCCATCCTAATCTCTACTAGCTCTTGAGTCAGTGCCCTTCCCTTTGTCCTGCGTGCTTGGGCTTGCTCTCTCACTCGGCATTGAGGCCCTCTCAAAACCCTTGGTATTGGACTCTTCTCGATTCAAGCCTCTAGAGCTTCTTTCCTTGAGTTGGTCATCCACTCTAATAGCTTCCTCAAAGACCTTGCCAGTGCATCTCGCTGCAAGCTCGAGTTGCTGGCCAAGGCTTTGTAGAGCTCTTCACTTTGTATCTCGCTAATAAATACCGTGGATACCACTCTTTCGGTTGGTCTCTCGCCCATTGGTAATTCTCTTGAAGAGGCTCCTCACATGGGTTACATAATCGCGAATGTCCTCTTTCTCTCTCTGCTTGACGTTCATGAGTCGCACTAGGAAGTTATTAGAGTACCCAAGCTCAGAAAATCTCTTAATTAAGAGATTTTTCAAGCCATTGAAATTGGCACGATCCACAGCATCTAGACTTGTATACCAGGTCTGCCGACCCTTGTCACCTAAGCACAATCCAAAGGCCTGGGAGCATTGAATAGGATCAATGAGGCCGTTGGCCTCGCAAACTTGCTCAAACTGCTCCACAAAACTATATGGGTCGTTATTTTCTTGGTATTTGTCTAGTTGCTTTGCTACCATGGGGATTTTCCATTGGCTCTTAGAGCCTTAGTTAACTCCCCACCCTGTCAGCAGCGATGTTGCCAATGCTGTAGCACTTTGTTCTACAACCGTGTTATTTAGCAATCGCTTCATCATGAGCTCGCTCAGTGTGAGGTTTCCTTCTAGCACTCTCTCGTTCTCTGACTGCTTGCCAGGGCTAGCACTCTGGATCTCTTGCATTTCTAAGCTCTAGCGTAAGTTCCTAGTTTGATGATTCTAGTTGTACACGGCTAGGCCTTGCAAAACCCTGTGTGCCAGCTTCCTCTCCTCCTCGTGATCTACTATGATGTCCTCCATAGGTCTATTGTGATACTCTAGCTGGGTTTGAGCATCGTATTTGTTCATTAACTGCTAGAGAGCCTCGGGAAAATCTCCTAGGTTAAGCTTCTCGTTGCTCCAATGGCCTGAGCCATCCTCTTCCATGTCCAAGGCTTCTTGTTCTGCTAAGTTATTGATCAAGTTGATAAGGCTGGGTAGATCCACTTCCACAATAGTGCGCGCTTAGTTTTTTAGTTGTGTTCCTTGCTTGGTCCTACTTTTGGGGATTTGATCACCTGTCTATGTCTTTGGGTCTTTTTCTATTGGTGGGTTCCTTCAAGTTCTTAAGTCTGGGCGAGTTTCTTGTAAATTACAACCAGTCCTCAACTTACCCTCACTCTGTGAGTGTGTGCTTGTTTCCGTGTATTGTGTGAAATCAGGCTTTTAGCTCTTTTCAACTGTGCTTTGAGTGATGGAAATCAATGTGAGTGAGAAAACAAAGTATGTGCAACTTCGACGCTCTTGTCTACTACAGGTTGGCTTGATAAGGTATGTGTTTGGTTCCTAGTTGTTCTCATCGGCTTCTCAGACTTGGTTGCAACACTATCCCATTTGGCTCCTTTAGGGTCGAGCTGGGGTTTTGAAATTAGCCAACGACACCAAACTGTTCGGCCACAATTTCTAGGTTTGTAACTATTTGTGAGATGTTCGGTGGGTTATTCTGGTGCGGGTCATGCTTCTTGTTAGCTGAGGCTCATCAAATTTCCAAATTTTCCTTCTTAGATACTGTGTCCAATTTACCAATGTCTGATTCTAAGAATCTGACAGGGGAGATTGTCACAATCAGATAGGTGCGTCCGATTGGACAATTGAGTTGGTTTGATTGGGGTATGCTCGATTCTAGGAATCGGATAGGGGTGCTTGGTCCGATTCAAAGGTATGTCAGATTGGACATGTCTATTGTTTCGATTATTGCGATCGAACGGGTTGAGCATTTGATCAGACAAAGTGATGTCCAATTTATTCTCGTCCGATTTTCAGAATCGAACGAAAGTGGTGAATCTGATTTGGAGTTGGTTCGATTTTCAAAATGGGACATGTGTGTCCGATCGGACTAGGTGGGTTTGTCCAAGTCCAATTCTGGGAGTCGGACGGTGGGTCTGTTAGTCCGATTCTAGGAATTGGACGATTCTGGGAATTGGAGGGTCACTTGGTTCGATTCTAAGAATCACACACTGTGTGGGGAGCCGAAGTGCATGTCGATCACGTTTTTGCCAAAAATCCTTACTTAAATGTTGTTAGCACCTACGAGGACTTCTAGGAATCAAGGAGTGTAGGCCAAGGGCATCCTATACCTGGATCTCACTGGATGCCCCGATATGCTCTGATTGATTTGACATAGGTGTGGACCTGCAGTCTCTCTCTCTCTCAAAACCAGGAGTGCAAATGAGGTCTTCCCTAGTCACCCAAGACTTTAAACCCTAGATGGTTAGCACGTCAGCCCTCTATTCACTCCACCTGCGACTCTGAGACATCTGAGTCCTCTCTCTTTTCCATTTGCCTTGTTATTGCCCTGTGCAGGGCTGTTTTATAGTAGTAAGTTGTAAGCTTCCCACTTTGATTTCTCCTTCGTATCCTACTCTAAATGCGATAAAAATCAAAAGCAAGGTATCGAATTGAATTCTCCTACTCAACCAATCATCATCAAAAACCAAAAATACTTACTTGTAGTATGGACCACCAAGACCCACGGACCGCTTATTGTTCAAGTGTTTCAAGCGAGTACTAATGGTTACCTCTTTCCATTCTAGCTTGAGCCTTGAAGGAGGAAAATACCCCTCTTCTACCTCATTTCCATTTTCTCTACCCCTTTTTATGCCTTTCTTCCATACAGCCATATCGCTAAGCAAAACACTAGCGAAATTTTTTTGGATGACCACCAACTCTCCCTGGAATACCACGTTAATTTCACCTGATATCCATGGCTCCATGAGGTCGCAAAAATTCAAGAAGCCCATGCGAAGTAAGAGAAGCAAGAAATGCGACCGATGGAGAAAATGATGCGGTAGGAATTGGGCGAAACCCTCGTTACTACAAACTTGATAGAGGTAACATCTCGTCGGTTTGGAAAAAATTAATGTTTTATAAGCTTTTCGCTATATTTGGCTTTAAATGATTATAAATGCACTTTAAAGAAAATGCATATGAACTACCGCTTAGGAAAATAACCTAAGTAATATAATAATTAACTATTCAGTGAAAAACTTTTTCACTTGGAAATGGAATATATGTCTATCATTAATAAAATATTATAATTATGATTTATTTTGTGATATTTATTGTTATTTTGTTAATGACACATGTGATTATAATAACTGAAAAAAGGTAGACGGTGTTAGGGAAGGGAATATTTTATAGTTTTTCCTTGAAAGTGATTATCTCTATTTCATTTTGCTAATGATAAGCAGACACATATGGGTTTTATAATAATTTATTAAAAATTATTTAGATAATATCATGAAATAATCAATGCATTAAATCAACAGAAAATTGTATAGGAAAATATGTACTAGACACGTTGAAAGTTTGACAAATGGTCGAACATCATCAATTAAACCGTACAATATGAGTAGAATAAAGTAAAAATTATTTTCTTACTAAAAACACATGCAATGTTAATATTAATGGTTATATTAGTGAGAGCGTCAATATCATGAGTTGATCCACGTATGAATTAACAAGAAAAATTTACCTAAAATATCAAGAATGTTGAAGCAAAAACAACTATGAAATACTCGACAACCCTAAACCTACCAGTATCATGAAATTAAATAAATATTGAAAGTGTGTAGGACTTGGTGGACATTGATAAGAATTTGTCGATACAAACTCTAAAGACTAAACAAACTTGGAAAAGCATTTGAAATCCTGCTAAGTGCGGGTTAGGGTAGGATAGCGCACGAATTGCTTGCCATAGGTATAAATGCCCATATTATCTTTTAGGGCAAAATAGACTTAAGATTTGTGAAATAACTTGCGAATCCGGAAAAAAGAGTTGCAAGTAGGAAGTGAAACCCTAAGAATAAGGTGGGACCTTAAAAGAGAAACCCTAGAATTGGGTGGGGCTGCTTCCTATGCTAAAAACACTTGCTGCTGTTTTTTTAAAATTTGTGCATGCATTGATGGTTGCACAGGAAAGATTAATTATGCTTGTAGTAGTTAGATCTGATTGTAAATGTATAATCAGGATAATAAGAGGAAAGATTGCGCCATGCCTCCCCCATGGCTAGACGCGAAACCCTCATCCTAGGAGGATTATTTTGTACTGCCGTGAGGAGCTTTGGACCTGGCCCCGATGGCGAGAGGTCACTCGGTGAGGAATCCGTTAGGCAAGAGGAGGCGGGAGTGCCAGGGGGCTCTGGCCGTAAATCTCTCGATTGCTCCTAGGAACTGCCTGACTCTCATGCGAATCAGGATGGGATTCTGGAGTTCCCGGTACTAGTAAAGGGATAGAAATCTTGGAGGGTTTGTTTTCTTCTACACAGGCAGAAGGGATTTTTCTGTGAACGGAGCTTTATCTTTTGTGTAGGCAGAAGGGGAAAATCATTGTAAATAACTTTGCAAACTAATAAATAAATATGTTTTTCTAAAAGATTATTTTTCTCTGTCTTTGTATTGTGTCGTAAAATTAGGTGAAGGAACCTATGATAGCAGGTTAATTGACGAAGCTACTTTCATATGTCATAACTTAATGTGATAGGTAATTAGAAAACTAAAGAAAACCATTTGTGGGAAGTGGGTGGGCGAGATTCCTGACGGATCCGTCCTACGGATGGGTGGTCTCGGTAAGCTGGGAGCTTCTCTCAAGAGATTGAATGAAAAGTTAATTAGAAAAAATTAGGTAGAGCCGAGCGTTGACTTACATAGGGTTAGGTCTTAAAATCTTGATCAATAATTATCTTAGAGGAAAGGTGCGGCGGCTGTGATAGAACTCCGTTAGGGTTCCCTGAATCCTAACTAGTTGCTGGAAAAAAGCGTTGCACTCCATGAACCAAGGGTAACTACGATCGCTCCAGTCAGACAAGAAGCCCTTATGGACACCTCCGATGGAGCTAGCTAATGCATCAAGACCTCAGTTGTCAAATTAGGACCTTGAGCTTGCAGGTTGATCCTTGTGGGGACGGCCGATACCTTCTGTTATGGGGTGGACTCTGGGAAACCTAGATGATAGACCATGTGCATTCTCGTGAGTGCCGGGCGAAGTTGTCTAGGATAGTTCCCTGATGGACCACTAAAACGTGCTGCCATGGAATTGTTAGGTAGGCACGTGACATGCTTTCACCATGAAATCTCCCTTCATACTTGGATGCATATGTACCCAAGACGAGCAGTGATACATATCAATGATCCAATTACCTTCTTCATCTTTTTTGTTACGTACTTTTGTCAAGAGAATTCTTGTTCTTCTCTCGTGCATTATAACCTAGGCATCAGATGTAAATAAGTATGTATTAACCCCTAAAAAATAAGCATTTTAAGTATGTTTAGTAATCACCAATATGCATACAATTCAATATGGCATTAAGAGATGTTTACACTTTTGTAAACATACACAAACATTAATATCGAAATGCATGTGGATATGTACATCAACACAAAGTATAGATTCAATTTCAGGGCATCACTTTAATCATACCATCTACATGAAATATATTGAAAAGAATAGTACAAGAATAATTACAGAATTTTGACAAAATAAATTTCATTATAGTGAATAGGAGTTTTATTTGACTTGATACATTATATATGAAACGTGGGTATCATAGAGTACTTGTTACAAGGATAGCAGCCATATGCATGCAAATCTTAATAGGCACATTGGATTGACACATGACATATTCTATGACTCAACACATCGTGCGTTATATGGATGATATGAAACAAGAGTTTCATGGATCATTGCTAATTGGCATGGAGATCCGAATGGACACACATGACCAATAAAGTAGAGGATTTTTGAACCATCGGCTTCTAGTAGATCCATATCATCCAACACAAAGGAATCACTCACCATAGCAAAATAGTCGATCAAGATTTGTGTGGTTCACCTAAACCTTGTACAATACCTGCATGTACAGAAAAATACCTACATGAATCCCTTTTGACCAAAAATATCTGGATAACTACATGAATAGAAGCAACACAAAATAGGGCCAATTTACCTACGAGATAATTTGCTGACGATAAGATTGAATCATTGTGTTGACCAAAACCCATTGCAAATGATGGACAAAATAAAACATCAATCCCATCAAACATAAAAGTTATAATCAAATGAATAAATTTTGGCACTACAAAATATGGTAGATTTACCTATAAATTGAGCTATAGAATCTCTACTCTACCTTATGTTAAGTGGAATAATTGATCCTTAAGTTAGAACTAGCATCAAACCCTATTGTAGAGATAGTAGAAAAGGAAAAATACAGAGAAGAAGAAAGAGAGAGTGTGTGAGTACGCGGGAGAGAGAAAGAAATGAGCACCTATCCAATCTTGCCCAAATTGATCTCTACAAAAGACAATAGCAAGAGTTAGTATTTACATGAAGGTATACTAAAAAACAATAGAAAAGAGGAGACATAGAGAGAGAAAGAGAGAGGGAGAGAGAGATGAGTACTTATGCAATATCACCCAAAATGATCTCTACAATAAAACAAAAAAAGGGTTAGAACTAACATCATGCTGTATTGAAAAGATAGCTGTAAAAAAAACCAAAGAGAGAGAGAGAGAGAGATTAATACCTTTGCTTCTTGCTCTAGATAAACTTTGTAAGAAAACAACAATTAGAACCAACATCAAATTCTATTGAAAACACAACATAAAAGAGAAACAACACACATAGAGAGAGAGAGAGAGATGAGCACCTATGCCTCCTACCCAAAACAACCTCTGCAATAAAACAATAATAATAGTAAGAAATGACATCAAACCCTATTAAAAAAATAGCAAACAAGAGAAAATGCAAAGAGAGATGGGCACTTGTGTTTTGCCCAAAATCTGGAGCTTCACGGATAAGAAAGTGTAGAGGTAAGTAGAACGCTCAAAACCCTAATTGCTCTCACAAGGGAGCTTCAATGGAGATGAAAATTCACGAGTATAGAGAAGAGAGGGAAAGTGGTCTGTTGCTCACCTTTTGGGTCAAATAGATTTCATGAGAGGGAAAAAAAACCAAAATTGAAAATTCTCCAAAAAAGGGAAGCAAATATGAGGTAAAGAAACTCAAATTTTGTGTGCTATTTATTTTCCCCTTTTTTAATCCCCCACTATCCCTTTTTTAATAAAAAAACCAAGATTTGGTCCTCCATTGATGCCAACATCTAGCCTTCCTATTGGACAATCCAAAAGGCCCACATATTAAACTTTATTATTTTTAAGGGCCCATTTGTGAGTTCATTTTTTTTCCTGATGGTACAAGTTAATTGCATTCTAATCATGCACAAATTGATTGTATACTTTATGTTTTAATCATGCACTTTGCATTCCAATCATGTTTGATTTAATTATACACTTTTCTTTCAAATCATGTACAAGTAAATTATGTTCAATCATGGACTTTGTGTTGCAATCATATATGATTTTATCATTTGCAAATTTACTATGTAATTCTATACTTTGAGTTTCACATTTTGCACAAGTTAGTTAAGTAACTGTATACTTCTTCATGCATGCTTTTTCCTATCCTAAATAGATTAGTTGAAGAATAAATTTATCAAAATAGAATTATTACTATAATCCTTTTTCTACACTATCTGTTCATAGTCAAGACATAAAGCTAAGTTTAAAATGGTTAAATAAAATATGAATATTATATAATCAAAATAAAATTATTCAATTGCTAACTAGCAAAATGATTCGACAAAAACTCTAACTTAAAAACTTTATCCCTAATAATTGAACACTTACACTAAAATTTCAATTTAAAAATAACATTTAAGCACTTAACTTTTAGAAATAACTAAATGTGAAATATTAAGACTTTTAAATAACTTAGAATATAACTAATGAAATGTTATAATTGTAAATAAATTCTAGTCATTTTTTACTTTATTTCTTGTTAAGACTATTTTTTAATGTGCTGATGTAGACAATTAAATTTACACATTTTAGACTTTAAAGAGATCCCTTTGCAATTACTAAGATCAAAGAGACAAACCAAGCATGCCTCAATGCATGTATAAACTTTATAAGTAAATATTCTTTCGTACTAAGAAGAACCAATCTTGAATACAAAAGAATTATTTTATGTTCATGCAAAAAGATTATTGTACTAATCAATTGCTTAATGTAATAAAATAAACCTCATATTTATTGACATATCGCTACACTATACCTCGTATTTTTTAGGGTCATTATATAATAGTCTTGTATTTTCTATAGTATACAAATCATGTGTTGGTATTAAGATAATTTGGCTTCACACACCAAGCTCTTGATCCACTATCCTTTAACCTCCTTTAAGCTCAGTAGTGCACATTGCAAGAAGAAGAAGAAGAAGCTCGAGTAGTGCACATTGCAAGAGGAGGAGGAGGAGGAGGAGGAGGAGGAGGAGGAGGAGAAGAAGGAGGTTGGATATAATGGAGTGCTTCACTTCCTTATCCCTCACTTTCTCTCCTCCTCTGACAATTGCAATGGACAACCATGAAGTGAAGAATAAAAAGAGCTTGAATTCACAAAATTGTGTGCACTAGAATTAGCTTTTCCATAGAATGTTTGGCTTTTATACATAGGCATATTATAGAGTTTTTCAATGAGCTTAACAAGTGCTATCTATCATATCTTTGCCTTTGAGAAATTCCACTTAATAAAAAGGAATCCTTTAACCTTTGTTTGAAGCTTTCTTCCAGGCCTTATGAACAATATTTTTGAATATTTACTTGAGAGTTGAACTCAGTTCCGTGTAAATAGAAATATCTCCTATTGATAGAATAGGTAATTTTATTCCCTTTACATGATTTAGGTCATTTTAACTTAAGAGTATGCATGTAATATTAAGAAGGGCCAACCAAGGAGTCTCCAAAGTGGATATTGTATCCAGTATTAGACGGAACCCCTAATTTGCCTTTGTGTAGCATAGGGTCCTAATCACATTGCACCACAAAAGTGCCATAGCTTTCACTCTAAGGCTTAAAATGGGGTCATGTTTGTGCTCAAAACAATTGGAATGGTGCTTTTGAGTCATCTATGGTCTTATGATCAAACTAATATTTGGAGAGCTTCTCATGTTTTGGAGTTATGCATTAGGGTATGTAGTTTGCTTGTGTTATGAAAAAGAGACTGGCTAAAGTATCATCTTCATCATAATTAGGGGGGCATTCCAATCCATGAGGGCCATATCCAAGTGCCAGTGGTTCAGATTTCTAGAGTGCATTCAAGTTTGCAATATTTTACATGTGTGTTTTTGTTCACAAGTCGAAGTTTGCAATATACTCAAAATTGAGATGGCATTTTGGTTAATAGCTCATTTGGCTCTCTTTGTCTTCATCTTGGTATCGAAGTGGAAATGCATCATATTTCTAGGGTTGGTGTGTTCAGTAATGCAATATTCTCCAAGTTCTTTTTTTTTCATAGGTCATTTGGCTCTCTCCAAGTTTGGCACTATACTCTAAATCAAGAAGGTGTTTTGGTTCACGATTCCTTTACTTCTATTTTTCTTTCTCTTTGTATTTGGCTCCATCTTCCATGTCTCAACCCTGCATATATTTGAAGTTAAGAAATCATTCAAGATATTTATACTTAACTCAGTTTTATGGTTTTCCTATGTGCAAGATTTTTTTTGTTTATGCACATATATTCAAGTGTTTTTTGCCCATGGTATCCAATAAGTTTTTCATGTATATTCAAGGATTCAATGATATCCAAGTACCAATGCTTGGCATTTCCAATGGGTGTTGATCATGTCTCTATGTTGATAATGTAAGTGGCCTTTCTATGTAGAACTTGAAATACTACATGTGTATGTCCATGGAAGCACTAGCACTTGGAGAAGAAGCTGCAACATTGAGTTGTGTTCTCTTGAAATGTGATCACATAAGATGGTGAGATAACACTTCATTTTTCCAAAATGGAAGTAAATGAAGAAGTATATGTTAGGGGTTATAGAGGGGTAAGTAGTTTGACCTATGATGCTTGACATGACTAACTAATCATCATGGAGCTCAGGTGTAGTTCCTTTCAAAGCAACAAGTACAAGGTATGACAAGCATGGTGATGGTGATGAAACACTAAGCTACTTTAGTTACATAATCACCTCAATTTATGTTTATGAAAGCCAATTTGTAATGTGTCTACATAAATGAACATTGACAATACATATTTTTGTAGCCCATCAAGAAGAAATCAAGACTACTACCACTCAAAACTCATTAGAATCATCAAATATTCATAATCTTGAACTAAAGTTTACCTTGTAGGGCTCCATCTCAATCCCACAAGGATTGACCTAAAAGTGGAAACCTCTTTTAAATACTATAATTCCCTATTAGCCTTCTAGCATTAGCTTTTGAGGTGATTGCATTGCTATCATCCGTTAAGCTAAAGTGAATCATTGTCACACTTGGTTCAAAGGGAGTGAGAAACACCTAAAATGTCATTGATTGGGTTCTAATGATGACACCTTAGGATAGTCAATGTTTGGCCCTTCCTAGACTTGTCAAATCTAATATTTGTGATGGAAGCCACTTGGTGAACCAATATCACCCTACCATTGGAAAGAATAGTCAAGGATCTAACCATCCACTTTCCTTGAGGGTGCTTCTTTAGTTCTCTAATTAATCTAGCACAATTTAGTTAGACATATAGAAATCAACTTCATTAATTATCCATTTAAAAAAATATTCATTCACATAGAGAAGAGATTCATGGAGGCTCATAGAAAAGATAGCTGTAGTTTTGAGAAAGCAAAGAAAACCACATACTTGGATAGAGCTTGCCTCTTAAATAGGCACATGAGTACATTGGATAGATTGCATTGGGTCTAGTTTGACTTGCCACCTTAGATCCTTATTCTTCCAAATCATCCACATCTTTGTACACTCTAAAGACTAGTTCATATTTCATTTGCATACAAAGAAGGCACCACCATTACATATGCTCAAACAAATGTTTCAACACCCAGTTGGTGCCTTAATCAACTACTACAAGGTGATAAAGTGGTTACATTGATTGAAATTACAATGATTGATTGTCTCCCCCTCACTAGGTGCATTGTATGGCTATTGCTAATGGGTAGTTAGGCTCTTTGTCTTTAGTCTTTAGTTTTCAAAAAAGGTGCTCTCCTATCTTTTCGTCTTGGTTGTTTTTCTCCATGAAATTGGATTATTTCTTGAACTTGCATGCTTCTTCATGATGTCCTAATTGTTGCCCAAACCGATCTATATAATCATTTGAAAGGTAGTTCATATCCGAGAATTCTAAAAGCATGAATAATTTCTTGCATGCAAATTTTGAGAAGTTGTTTCTCTAAGGCATCCCAAAGAGGATGCATATACAAGGGTACTCTATCTCTCTACAAAGGTTAATTTAGAGAGCCCTATCTAAGTGGTTGGGATACAAAACATAACTATTGCTGAACATATAGAATTCTAGGCACTCATTTATGTGCATGTGTAACATTAAATATTTGTTGCGCATTATGAGGATCATAACCATAGAAACTAGAAAACAAGATACACCAACACTACCAAAGATGCCAGAAACAAATCAAAGTGATAATAGTACAACCAAATCCAATACAAAGTATTATTGTTGCCTCTAAACATGTAGAGGACAAAAAATGGGACTCATGTATAAGGGTGAGTATGTGTATTATATTTATTTATCTTTAAGGAAAGCAAAAGTCATAGGCTTAACTCCATGAGATAAACAAAAAGGGTAGGCCATGCCATCCAACATAGTATAAACAAACACTGCCTCCTTCTCTAAAAGGACAACTCCTTCACACTTACAATCTATTATAATAATCAAGTAGGAGACCCTAAGATTATAACCCAAGTAAGAATAGATCGCAAAAAGGAAGTTTGAATAGATAAACCCTCCAAAGAGATGTTCTCCCTTATGAATAAAAAGAAATCATCCCACCTCTCTTAGACAAGAGTGGACACATAGCCACCTCCCCATAAGACAAAGTAGTCCACAAATTCTTCTTTACTATATCTAGCAATGATGATCTACACTCTTGCTATGCTCTCCATCGCTGGTCTTCACGAGAGAAATGGCTGCCTAGACATGAAGAACCAGTTTTAGTATTTCTCTCTCCTCCATCTCTCCTCCAATAACTGGTGCTTCCACATGGCAAAAATCAAGAAGAGAATGGGATGATGACGGATGCTTGTCCGGCGGCATGAACCGGATTGCTCCACGATCAAGAGGAGACTGAGGGGAGATGTTCAGCATTGAAGATTTCCTGCTGGTCAGCCTGTTGGAAACTCGAAAAAATAATCAAAAAACCCGCAACACGAAAGTAAGCGGTATGCGTCATTTTTACAAAGGAAATTAGCTTCTTTTTGATGTTTGATGGTTGAAATGGAATTCATATGGAACAAAAATTTGTTTGGATATTGTTTGCATTATGATTGAAGGATATGCATAAAAGGAATGCAGATGCGTAATGATAAATAGTCGCAATAATTAGATTATAACCCGAAAAGTGCATTTTTAGTGTAAAAATGAATGCTTTATTGGTTTCGGGTGGGGAAAAGAGACGCGCATGGGATAAAATTCTGACACAAAACATCTTTCAGCTATCATAATCAATTCATATTCACAAATTGGAAAATAACCTATTTTTATGCATAAATAAATAGTAGAAAATAGCAAAAGATAGGAAAAAATGGAAGGAAAATGGGTTTTGGGGCTTATAAAAATGCAAAAAATTATGGTTAGTGTCTGTGCATGTTTGGCAAGGGTCGAGGTATGGGGTTAAGCCTCAGCTCACCCTTGTCTTTATGTTCTAGTGCGTTTTCATTGCTTTATACGACGTTGAAAATGACAAAAAAAAACCCCTACACCTATGCAACGCAGCATAACCTAAATGTTAGAGGGAAAGGATGATACTAAGAGATTGAGAGGGTTTGAATCTTTGAAATATTTGACTGTTCATTCCATTTAGAATTGCGATATTCCAGTTTAAGGGGCTAATAACACGAGAAATCAGTGCTAGTCTCCATACATCAAAGCATATGTTTAGTGAAAATCATGAAAGGGCTATTTTTTCCACATCACAAAGTGTTGATTTGATGAATATTGTTTGTGCACTAGGATCATATGTACTATGCATGATGCATGCCATGGTATCGATCTTGGATTGCATAATAATTGTTTTCCTAGGACATGACTTATACGTGGAGTGGAAAGGAACCTAATTTGTAGGTTAGTTGATCGTTCTCTTGGGGAATTGTTTGGTAAGGACACATGGTATCTCCTGGAATACATTTAAAATTAAAGAGTGGAGCTTGTATCGTGTGTACTTTTTGTTGAAGCGATGCATCTTGGGACCAATCCCTGAGGTGGAGGAGAGTCGCAGTGGAGCCGTGTCAATCAGTCCCAAGAGGTGCTTCCCTATGTTTGTGCTACGAGATATTATGCCTATATGTTATGGGATCTTCCTCTCTAAGGAGAAAGGATGGGAAACGTTGGACTACATATCATCTATAAACGCATAATTAAGTATATCTAGTGTACATCGGTGCATTACAGATGCTCCTGGCTCGCGAGGCCGTGTGGTGGGGTTGTCTGTTGTGTGCATGAGGTCCAACTAGTGCCATAGCCGCCCATTTTAGGTCCCATCAAAAGGAATAAATAGATGGATAGACCTTTGGACCTAGCAAAACAATTAACAGATCTTAGAAGAGCTACTAGAAAGAATAGAATGCTTTTATAAATAGTAGGAAGTCCTATGGCTAGCAATCAATCCACAAAGCCTTATAGGTTAGGCTTCCTTTCAACAACAAAGCCTATTCTTAGAATCCAACCACAATCTTCTCCCCATTACCCCACTAAAAGAAAACTCCACAATAATTAATTCTCTTTTAATAAAAGAGATGTAACATTGAGTGGTTTTGACACCAATGGAGCTACATATTCACAAGGATCTACTCTCCATCTTTCTCCCTAAGATTTCCTATCTAATATGGCTAATCCTCCACAAAGGATCTTGGACCAATGAAAGATCCTTTAAGTTAAACTTAGGATATGGGCTTTGTCCTAGGTGTAAGATCATTATAGAGATGACACTCCATATTTTCATGAATCACCAACATACTATTACAGATGGCATCCCTACTCAATGCCTTGGAAAGAAATGTTGCTACTAGGAGAGGCTAATGCTATCCCTCCATTGGTGTGGATTTAATTAAGGTGAAATTTATTTATGGTTTGTTAAAAAAAAGAATGAAGTGGTATTTAATAATATCAGAGAAGCCTTGGGGCAAGGGCAGAGAGAAGGAGAAGTAGAAGGAGTTGGAGAGACACCACCAAGAGTAGCAGACGCAAACTGAAGAGACGGAGACTGATGGTGAAGGGGAAGGAGAGCTGCAAAATAGTTGATAGAGGCATAGGGAGGAAAGGAGGAAAGCTTCACAGGGAATGATGGAAGAAGAAAGGAGGAAAAAAGAAAAAGTGGATTTGCAGAGGGCTCGTAGGGAGTCTAAAAAGACCAAAGAAGAAGGGAAGAAGAAAGCAGAAGAAGAGGCATAAAGGTTGAGAGAAGAATTGAGAAGGTCTGAGGAGGAGAGAAAAAGGAAGGTAGTCAAAGAAGAGGTAGGGCTAAAAAGAAAGGAGGATGAGGATATGGATCTAGCTATGCACGGATCAATAAAGTAACAAAGTAGGAGAGATAAGTCATGAGCCAGCCAAAAGAGGAAAGCCAAGCTCGAGCACCCATGTGTCGAAAATCACACCACCTCCTCCAAGAGAAGGCAAGGGCAAGGAACCAATTGTACCCATTCCTACCCTCCTAGTGCCAACCACCCCCACAGTCACAACCATCTAGGGCTCCACGCCAAAAGTAGACTCCAACAATGTCTTAGCTTGGGTGCAGTACCTTGTAAATAAGGAGGTGACCCAAGGGACTGGAGAGGGTACCCCAATGACATGGACCAAGAGACCATGTAGTTGATACCGAGTCTAGGCAAGATCCGAAGAGGTAGAAGGTGGAAGCCTCTACCACCTCCATACCCACAACAGAGTTGCCATCTAGGGAGTATGATGAGTATGTAAAACAACAACTATAGGAGTTGGAAAAATCCAGGGAAGAAAAGAAAATAGCGGCAGGAGAGCTCGAAGCTGAAAAGGAGGCCATGGCTGCATTCCAGTTGGAGAAAACACGCCAAATAGCCATGGCTCAAAGGAAGATCAATGAGCTCAAAGAACACCTCCAAGCTAAGGACGAAGTGGAAGCCAAATGGTAGGCAAGACTGGATGAAGAAACCAAAGCCACACGACACCTACGAAGACACAACAAACAGATCGTGGGGGCTTTATGAAGATTTGCAAGGTAAAAAGGAAAAAATCACTAAAGCCACATAAGAACTAGAGGCACTGAGGGAGGAAAGAGCATGCAGGTACAAAAAAGAGGTGGAAAATTTGACACCAGAGGTAACCTTGGCACATGAAGAGTAGCAAAATTTGAGAGAAGAAATGGAAGATCAAGAACAGAGGCTGACAGTGCTAGCCCAGAGGTAGAGGGAAATCCTTGAAGATATGAAGAGAGAGCGGAAGAATGGGCCAATCAGAACAAAAGAAGAGTTAAAACCTTGGTGCTCTGTCTAGCTTAGGTGGAGAAAGACAAAGTATTGGTTGAAAGCATAGCAATGGCCATCCACATGAGTTTCGAGGCCCAACAATGCACCTTCCTCAACAGACTGCTTCATGTCACTCAGATAGAGGAAAGGGAGTCCATTGAAACAATTAACAAGAAGCTTGGGATTGCACACAAGGCCTTGAAGGAAAGCTTGCATATGCCAGCACAATCAGTGGGAGTTTGCCTAAGCTCCAAAGAACAAAGAAAGTATCTCTTGTGCAAGTAGGCCTGACCCCACAAGAGGTGGGCACATTAGGGTTCGCCAAAGGGGCACAATAGGAAGCCAACCAAGAGGAAGAGACCGGACTAAAATTTGAGATAAGGCCTCATGAGGAGGAATTAGTCCCACCACCTCCCTCTCCACCTCTAGAGGACCAGCAACCAATAGACATCTTCGCCGAGAAGAGAGCAGCACTAAAAGAAAAGAGAAAAGAGATGGTGGAGAAAGCCAAGAGAAGATTAAATGCTAGACCAGTAAATAGGGCCAACTGCACCCATTCCACCGACCTTAGATGAACTCCCAACAAGCTTCCACATAGATCTCATAGTCTAGGAGCAACAAGAGAATGTGCGGCAGCCCTTTGATATTAATTTCCACTTCCTCACCAACTTGCACCGATTCCTGCCCATTAAAGTGGTGGAAGAGGTGATTGCCATTTGAAGAAGGCTAGGAGACAGATGGATAAAGGAGAGAGAGTAGAACCCCACCCTCTGGGGCGCTGAGGATGAGAAATTTTGGTAGGACAAGGTTTTTGAGGTCCCGAGAGCAGTGCTGGGTTACAAGTGCCAGCCTACATGGAGAAGGTGCCTATGTGACCTAAATATGGACGTTCTGCAACACCCTCCCATTCGAACACAACAACTTGATATTCATGCCATAACCCCAAAGAATGGGAGTGGATTTTGACCCCAATGTCCACGGTCGGTGGTACGACTTTCTCGTGATCTACAACGCAAATTGTACCACACCAGAGGAGGCCCTTATCTTCACCCTTGGAAAATCTGGGTGACTAATTTTGTGGATGAATTCTCCTCGTGCCCTGACCCCACATTCATTACTACCTGTAATTACCTTAGGCTACTTAGAATACTACTTAGGAAAAATCCCACTTTGATAAGTGATCTTATGGATGATTAGCTTAGGCAGTCAAGTGAAGTCTCTACAAGGGGCAAGTGATTGATTGTTGGTAATTTCAATCGCTCCTAGACTATTAGGTTAAAGTTTTGGTGATAATCAACTCTATGGTCTTATCTATAGGTTTGGGTTCCAACTTGGAGTGTTGGGCAGCTAGGTGTTGGCCATAGGAGGTCTTGGACCAATAAAAAATGATCAGAAATTGTGTTCTGGACAACCTATCCAAGTCACAAACTCGACCGTCTAAGTGGAATTTGTGCCCGTTCGAGTGGTCAGATTTGGACTCGAACTCAGATGAGGGGTGTTCTGGACAACCTGTCCAAGTCACAAACTCGATCGCCTAAGTGGGCTATGTGCCCATCCAAGTGGTCAGACTCTGTGCTTGTCCAAGTGGTCAGTAGACTCGGACTCAGATGAGGGGTGTTCTGGACAATCTGTCCAAGTCACAAACTCGACCGTTTAAGTGGGCTGATTTGTGCCCATCCGAGTGGTCAGACTCAGACTCAAATGAGGGGTGCTCATCCAAGTATTTGAGTTGACCATCCAAGGCCCATAAAATTATTTGACTTCAAGTATTCGAGTGGACTTAGGTTGCTCAAACATCTGAGTCCAAGTGGACTATCCGATTCGAACATCTGAGTGGACCTGTCTAAGTTTGAGTGGGCTGTCCAAGGAAAACGTCTAAGTGGACCTATCTGAGTCCGAGTGGACTTGGGTCCGAGTGAACTTAGGTTGCTCAAGCATCCAAATCCTGAGTGGATTATCTGAGTCAGACATTCGAGTAGACTTGTCCGAGTCTAAGTGGACTAAAGTGACTTGGACATCCGAGTCTAATGGGAATTTGAACATTTGAGGCTTGTGTGTCACCATCCAAGTGATGTAGAAAAATGTTGAATGACAAGAAATGGATAAAATAAATTATATACAATAGTTATTGATGCAGTCGGGGTTCTGCCTTCATGCAATAAACATTAGGGAAGACTCAGAGCATACCTGGAGCACACAAATGCGATGATACCAAGGATTGCTGCTATTGTTGCCTCTTGACCTATAGCTGTCTCTCTCTCTCAATGTCACAGTGTCCAAATGAGCTCTCTCTTCCCCCTTTCTCACATTTTGTTTCTCTTTTTCTTCCCTTACTATCTATTTTCCTTCCTAGGCATTAAAAGTCTTTTTTCCTTTCCTTCTCTATTCCCTTGTTTCTTGGTTATTACAGAGACTTATCTTTTCCTTCTTTTCTCATTATTTCCCAATCCTTAATGCATCCTACTATTGTAAAACCACATATCTTTGATCTAACTAGTACTCCTAAATCTTCCCACATCTAAATTGTCAAACAAAGGATATTAAACATCCTTGAATACCCTCGCTTGCTACCTAAACCAAGTGTCATTTCAGAGACGAACTCCTACTCCATCACTTGATTTGGAGTGCGCAAGTACTCAAGCTTGAATCCATTTATCCCAACAATAGAACCAAAATGTCATCACTCTTGTGAATACATCACCAAGACCCACGGACTGCTTATTGTTTCAAGTGTTTCAAGCCAAGAGCTATGGTTACCTCTCACATAGCCATGCACACTCTCCCACACACAATGTAATGAGCTTACCTTTGAATCCAATCGAATTTCCTCCTCCCATGAATCTGCCAATAGCTCCATGATCCAAGATGCACTTTCAAGCAAGCTCCATCTCTAAGCTTCAAGCTCCAAGATCCATAGCCATATGCATGAGAAAGGAGAAGAGAAGAAGGAGAAGATGAAGAGAGGAGAAGAAAAGCTTCTCCATGGTCCCTCACTCCCTCTCACCACACACTCTTCCTCTCTTACACACAAGAATGAAGAAAGAGCAAGAAGCAAGAAGAGAAAAAATTTGGCAACACACCAAGAATGAGCTTCTTCATTCACTTTTTGACTTTTATATATGCCCTATCTCCTCCTTGGACAACCATCCCCTTTTTGGTCTGGCCTTTGTCTATTCCTCCACTCATTTTCCTTCTCCTTGCTATTAGTATTGGCCTTAACCCATGCCTTTCATTCTTAACAAATTGCATAGGAGAGAGCCTAGTGCTCTTTTATAAAATAAATTACAATTTGTGTGGCGTTCTTTCTACAGAAATATTAAGGTGCACTTATTTTTATGTGCCTCACTCTTACATTAAATTTTTTTTCATGCCCTTTGTGTCTTCAAAATTTCCTTAGTGCACCTTTGTCCTCCATCTTCCTGTTGCCTTGGGAGTATCTTCCGCTTCTGATTGTTTCGATTTTTTGTCTTGGTCTTTTCGAGGATAAACATTGTCCATCTTATGGCACATTTATTGTGCCACCTTTTCTTTCTTAGCAGATTCATACTTAGCAACTATATGTACGCATATTGTGGTACTTTCATATTAATCTTTTATCATGTTATAGACTAGTTCTTTGTGTGGAAGAATAAGAAAGAAGGAGAAGAATTTTCAGCCCTATCTCTTTGTGTGCTCAAGTCTTCATTAGTTTTGTGTATGTGTACTCTTGGGTACTTCACCTCTCTCTCCTCTTGTTTTTTTTCATGATATCAGAGCCATCCCATACCTACAAGGAGCTCGATTGAAGGCTGAGGTAAAGGCATTGGAACATGAAAGCAAGCAAGTAAGCAACATGTAAGAAGTTCTTTCACCTTGCTTGATTTGCCTTAGGTTATAGCCGCAGAAGGCTCCTGAGGTTGGTAGGGTTGCAGTCTCTAATTATAGTGAAACTTGGTGAGAAATCTCTAATTTTGACCTCCATTCTGGACCTGCAAGTGGTTCTGATAGCAATTTTTGGGTATACTGTAAATTTGGTTGTGTCCACCGTTTACAAGTGTACATGTTATAGATTTCTAATCTGTAAGGTTTCTGGTATTTGTTGGGTTCCATACACAAAAGATATTTGCATATAGATTGTAGATTGCAGTTATCATTGTGAAGTTGTGAAAAAGATTGCATGTCTAGTTGTGGTGCACCTAGTATCAACTTGCTTGCAGATTGCAAGTTTTTGCAAGGTTTTCTATTTTGTCAAAATGTTTGACAACTTTAACCAAATTGTCAATGAGAAGCTTGAAAAGAACAATTATCTTGCATGGAAGTTCAAGACAACAAATTTCTTGAAGGAAAAATGTGTTAAGAATTACATTGAAGGAGACATGGCAGTAGTACTTGAAGTTCCTAGTGAAATGTTGCTGCAAAGCAGTTAAAGCTAAGAAAGATTGGGAGCAAACACATAGTAAATTTATGCATTAGCTATCTATCAGTGTCACAAATATCATGATGGGCTATTTTCAGGAATATGAAACCCCTACTATGGCATGGAAAATTTGGCAAGGCTATTCAAAGTAAATACAAAGGTGAGAAAGCTATAGCTCAAGTCAAAGCTAAATCAAGTGAAAAGAGTGAACCTATCCATTAATGATTATGTCTTGAAGATCAAGAGTATCGTGGAAGCTCTTGGATCTATCAGTGTGGTAGTTGATGATGATGATGTTATGCGTGCATGCTTAGATGGACTTGGAGATGAATATAAGAGCTTCATGTCATCTATGAATACAAGGGATAATATCCCTAATTTTGCAGACTTGATTTCTATGCTGATACTTGAGAAGAAGAACCTTGGCTTGGATTCCTCTTCTTCTCAAAGCAAGAACAAGTCTAAATAGGTGTTTTACTCTACTAATAGAGGAAAAGGTCATGGAAAAGGCCAAGGTGTATGATGTACATCAAAATAGAGGGGGATAATCCCAATGAAGAGGGAGTCAAAGAGGACAAGTTGCAGATTCTAATAGGCTATAAAATTCTGATCATTACAGAGAATGTTGGCATTGTGATAAAAAAGACCATATTTCTAAAGATTACTTCAAAAAGAAGACTAAAATTGGAAATGGAAAAAAGCAGCAAGGTAACTATGCATCCAGTAGTAGCAGAAACAATCATGACAAAAGTGAATAGTTATTTGCTATGCAGCACTTTATGAATACTATGATTGCTAATGGTTCATCAAAGAATGATGTATGGTATGTAGATTCAGGTGCCTCTAACCATATGGCTTCTTATGGAGAGTGGTTTAGAGAGATGCATAGTCTAGAGTCTCTGAGCTATGTGGAGAAAGGGGATGATATAGTTCGCCCCATTATTCATGTTGAAAATATTCCTTCAAGTATGCAGGATGGCAGAACTAAGTACTTGGCTGATGTGCTGCATGTACCAAATATTACAAAAAATGTGGAGAAGAATCTCAAAAGGGAAGGAGGAAGAAAAAAGGAAGAAGTGACAAGAGGAGGATGAAAGGCTAGAGAGAGAAGAGGAGGTGTAGATGGCTCTCACCATCACACTGTCGGTCGAGCAAACCTCCCATGCTGAAGAGCTAGCCAAAAGGAGCCTAAATGACATCCATGGAACTAGATCTGCAGTAGAGCAACATAAGTGGCTAGAGGACCCATGGTGGAAGGTAAGGGGAAGACCCCATTGGAACCGCCCCCGCTTGTCATGGTTGCCACCACTATGACCACTCAAGAAATCATGGATGCAATAGTGGACCAAAGTAGTGTGATGGCTTGGGTACAATACCTAGTGAACATGGTGCAGCATATTGGACTAGCACCCAATGGAGGAGCCCTTGTACTAGGAGTAAAGAAACCTGCTGCTGTGGATCCGGAATCTAGAAAAGTCCCAAAGAAAGCCAGGGTGGAAGCCCTGACTATGTCTATATCTCTAGCCATGCTACTAATGCTACGAGTATGTCCAAGAACTACTAGGCCAGTTATTGAAGCGAGCTTCGCCAAGACCCATGGATCTCTTATTGTTCAAGCGTCTCAAAGCAGAGCACTAATGGCTACCTCTCACATAGCCGATACACTATCTCTCTCTAAGAATGTAGCGAGGTTACTTTGCTTCTTGTTAGCTGGGTTCATTGAGGCATCTTCTTGTGTCGGATTGTAGAATTGTTTTAATGTAAGACTTTATATTACGTGCGGTCACTTATGTGATAACTCAACGAGTAAATTTTAAAACATTTCAAGCCCAAATTTGTTTCTTGATATGAAGTGTTATGGTGGGGATATTATATCTTCTCCTCCTTAGAGGAATCAAGATGTCCTCATCTAAAAAAGAATTGGGGAAACTATTTTTCTAGAGCTGTCTCTTCTATCCAAGTGGCATCCTCCTCAGTACAGTCTTTCTACTAGATAATATACTCTCTAATGGTTATGTTTCTTAGAGGTTTCTCTTTTACATCTAGGATCTTATTAGATTGGAGTTCAAGGGCTCCTTGACTAGGCATTACGATTTTCTCGTAATCAAGAACATGATCTTGATTTGCCACATAAGCTTTCAGAAGACTAATGTGAAATACATTGTGGATTTTCACATGATCATGAAGTTGTAGTTTGTAGACATTAGCTCTTAGGCATTTGAGAACCTTGTATGGTCCACAATACCTTGGACTCAACTGTTTGAACTTTCCCAATGACAGAGAACTCTTCTTTCGGTGTACATGGATGAAAACCATGTCTCCCTCTTGGAAGATAACACTCTAGCCATCCTAGATCAGCATAAGCTTTCTGGAGATCTTTGGTAGCTTGGATGTCTTGTCTGATAGTTTTGACTTGATCATCCATGTCTTCTAGCATTTTCTTAGAAGCCTCAACCTTTAGGGTTGGATCAGAGATATTCAGTGGCATCAAACAATCTTGCCCATACAATACTTGAAATGGAGTCATTTGAATACTTTGGTGATATGGCACATTGTAGGAAAATTCTAGTAAGGGAAAATATTATATCCACCTTCTCCATTCTCTAGAACAGTAAGCTCTCAATATATCTTCAATGACCTGATTAACCCACTCTTTTTGACCATTAGTTTGGGGATGGTAAGCTATGCTAAAGCAAAGTTGGGTTCCAATTGCCTCAAATAGGCTTCTCCAGAAATGCGAGGTAAATAGGGAGTCGTGGTCACTAGTGATCCATTTAGGCAATCCATGAAGCCTAAAGATTTCTTTCACAAACAACCATGCAATATTTGAAGCTTTGTAGTGGGATAAGATGGGTGACCTTTGTCAGCATATCCACAATCACCATGATTGAATTATATCCTCCTCAAACCAACTACGAAACCCATACTGATGAACTCCCATTTCATTTGTGGAATGTCAAGTGACTGGAGCTTGCTTGGCATTTTGACACGCTTAGCTTTCACCCGCTGGCAACTTAGGCATCCAGTAATATATATGAGTACATCATGCTTCAGTTTGTCCCAGTAGTAACTTTTCCTAAGTGCATTAAGAGTTTTTGCATATCCAAGGTGTCCTGAGAATGTAGAGTCATGGGCTTTCCATAATATCTCCATAATATCTTCTTTTCTAGCACTTGACTAAGGGCAATGCAAAGCCTTATCTTGAAATAGACAAGTCCATCATCCACAGTGAAATTTTGATATTTGACTCTAAGCTTAGGATCAGTGTCCTTAACTAGGATTTCTCTAAGCATTAGTTGATACTTAGGATCCTTGTTTGCCTCTTCTTTAGCTAGCTCAATGACTGGATTGCTAGGCATTGATATCATGGTAGCTAAAGTCTCTGCTTTGGATGGCTCTTCCATGATAAGTGCATTCAAAAAAGCTTTATGACTTAATGCATCATCAATCACATTCTCTTTCCCAGGTCTGAACTTGATTTCAAAATCAAATTCTTGCAAGACTTCAATTCACCAATGCTGCCTCATGTTGAGGTCTGGTTGAGTAAAGATTCATTTGAAACTTTTGTGGTCAGTGACCAAAGTAAACTTGCTTCTAAGCAGATAGTGTCGCCACAATTTGAGAGCATGGATCACAACTAGCAGCTCAAGATTATCGGTGGCATGATTCCTCTCATGGATTTTCAGTTTCCTTGAGGAATAGGCTATTGGATGACCTTGCTTCATAAGCACACAATCTAGTGCAAGAGAACTTGCATCTGTTATGACTTCAAACTCTTGACTTAGGTAAGATAGCTTTAAAATGGGTGCTATTACCAAAATTTTCTTGAGTTGCTCAAAACTGGTTTGCTCAATGGGCGTCCACACAAAAACAGTTTGCTTTTTTAGCAAATTAGTGAGAGGCGCAGCTATTAAGGCATAATTTTTTATGAAAATTCTATACCATCCAGTCAGTCCTAAGAAACTTCTCACTTCCTTAACTGTCGTTGGAGGTTGCCACTCTTGAACGTCTCTAACATTGGCTGGATCTACAGAGATTTCTTCAGCAGATACTATGAATCCAAGATATTCTATCTATCTTTTGAAAAACGCACACTTCTTTTTCTTTGCATAGAGCTTGTGCATCCTCATTGTGTCTAGCACAATGCGCAATCGTAGCTCATGGTCTTCGTCTCTCTTGGAGTATGTTAGGATGCCATCAAAGAAAACTAGGACAAACTCATCAAGACAAGGTCAAAAAATGTCTTGCATTAATCTATTAAATGTAGCACGGGACCAAAATACATTACAAGAAATTCAAAATGACCATATATGGTAATGAAGGCAATTTTGGGGATATCTTCTTCCTTGATCCTTATTTGGTAATAACCAGATCAGAGATCAACCTTGGAAAAGATTCTCACCCCTTGTAGCCTATCAAGTAGCTCATCTATTCTTGGGGTCGGATACTTATTATTGATTGTTACCTGGTTTAGACCTCGGTAATCAATGCAAAGGCAGAGAGTTCTGTCCTTTTTCTTTTGAAATAGTACTGGGGCTTGCCATAGCGAATTACTAGGTCTGATGTATCCTTGATCCAATAACTGCTTGAGTTCCTCTTTCAACTCAATTGCTTCAGGGATAGATATTTTATACGGACTCTTAGCGATTGGAGCGGCTCCTAGTTCAAGTCTGATCTCCTGATCGACTTCTCTGTGAGGTTGTAATTTAGTCAGCTCTTTTGGGAAGATGTCATCATATTCCTTCAGCCAATATGGCTCTCCCTCGTCTTGTTTATTCTGCTCAACCTTATTTAATTTTATGAGATACATAGGTAATCCTTTTCTTAACCCTTTTATTATGTGACATGATTTGGCTAGTTGAACCTTGGGTTTTCTTGCCTCACCTTGGGTCATCACTGTTTTTCCCTTTAGGTTTTGAAAAGTCACATGGCCTTTTCTGTAATAAATATGTGCATCATTGGGGATTAAGCAGTCCATACCCAATAGACATTTGTAGGTCCCTAAATTCATGATCCTAAATCCCATTTTAGAGAGATTGCTTCCCAGGCTAAATGTCACTTTGCAAGTTTGCTGAGTAGACATGGTTTCTTTTCCATTAGCAAGCTCCACAAGTACCCTAGATGTAGGTATTGTGTCTATACCTAATTTCTTGGCACACTTTGGTGACATGAAAGAGTGTGTGCTTCCATAGTCAATCACAATTTTAAAGGACTTACCCTCATATTCTGCTGGTGTATGAATCACTGAAAATTGGCGATTTGGGCCTTTCTTATGGAGGGTGGCGTGAACTGATGCCCTCTCCATATCGGCTTCCATAGTTGGGTTTCCCTCTTCTTCAAGATCTTTAAGAATTACAACAGATGCTTTTACTTTTGGAATTGAAGCTTGGTTCTGACCTCTGTAGTGTCCTTGGCGAGGAATTTGGCCAAGATTTGGGCATTGTCTTTTAAAGTGGCCTAGCTCATTATAGTGGACACCTAGGTACTCCTCAATTACTTCCTGTAGGTATGAAGTTCCTGATTGCATTTTGTTTTGGCCCTCTTTCCTTGACCAAGTGGACGTTGACCTTGGACTCGCTTAACATAGCCACATGAAGTCCCTTTGTTTTGATTCCAGAGCCTATTATTCCTTGGATTTGACTGAATCTCCTGAATAAGAGGTGCTACGTGAATCAAAGCATATTGCAGATCAGGTGGGCGCATAGATTCAAGGCGTGTGTTCAGAGGAGCATTCAATCCGTGACAAAACTTAGACACCTGCTAAGCAATAGTCATGGAAAGCACATATTTAAGCAGTGAAATAAACTAAGTAATATGCCTCCAGGCTCATTCCACCTGTCTTAAGTTAAAGAACTCATTCATTTTTAGTGTGCGATAAGCTGGTGGCAAATATCGACCACGCATAGCTTCTTTTAGCTTTTCCTAGGTAATGGTTGTCTCAGCAAGTCCCTGGTCTTTACACCACTGTTTCCACCATAAACATGCCTCACCAATCAATTTCAACTTGGCAATCATAGCATGATTAGCAGGGGTAGTTTGCACGGCAGTAAAGTAGTCCTCCATGGTCTCAATTCAAATCTCTGCCTCGGCTTCAAAGTCTTTGCCCTTGCCATCAAATTCCAGTGGCTTAACCTGCTTAAGGAGATACTTCTTCTCCTGAATTTCAGTCCGGACTAGCGATAGCTGTATTACCCTGGGTTATCATAAGTTTCACGAATTAGTTTAGTGCTTTAAACTTTTCAGCTTCGTTTCCACATTAACATATCTTACTAGTTTTGTAAAACAATGATGGGCCAAAGAGCACAATATTTTAAGGGATATTTACAAATGGCAGATGTTTACTCGGGGAATCCACCTTATAGAACAGTAAGATACCACATGAGTTCAAAAGAAAGGGTATATTTATTATGTTGACTTACAGTTTTTAAAAAACAGAAGGGGTTTATAAATGTGGTCAATGCAAATTCACATTATTGGTTTTTTAATTCAAAAATTTTTAGAGGCACGATTGGGGAGGAGGGGGGGATGTGTCATGAGGGGAGGTGTGAGGTGTGAGAGGGGATGGGTGGGGGAAAAAGGGGGAAGGGAGTCAATACTTAGACTTGGTTCTCTTTATGTGTGCATGTGTGCTTGATTAGTTAGGAAGAAATTGACATAGCCTGCTAGATTCTATATAAAAGAATGGAAGGGATGAGCCCAAATGTACCTAATCTAATCATTCTCCATGTCTGTTGTGCCCTCCCTATTGAGATGTAGACGTAAATTTTGAGCCAACTCTCCACGAACAAGGAAAGTGGCAGTACCTACCAAAATTGCTGAAATCTCTTTAAAATTGATAGCATTTATAATGTAGTTGACCCAGGATTTGCAAAGAAAAATGTCTACAATCCCAAACTTGGTTTAGACTTCCTCATCATTACATCCATTTCTCAAGCATTTGCAAAACAATGTGAAGGAAGAGTTGGTCATATTGGATTGGGCAAGTGTTACTTACCAGCTCTACACAAAAAGTGCATATGAAAATGAGATGCCTCCAACATATGTCCTAGAGTTTTAAAGAATCAACCTTGGTATGCCAACTCTTTTTAAGTTTGCCCCTCGAGGATCCTGAACTAACCAAAAGGCTCCCAATCCTATGTGGTATAAGGAGGAGAAGTTTGATATTCAAGAAATAAAGACATATTTTTCTTGAAGGGTGAGTGGGGGTTATCTTTACTCTCTCTCTCTCTCTCTCTCTCTCTCTCTCTCTCTCTCTCTCCTTTTATTTTTAAATTCAACATAGGTCAATTGAATGCATGCACATACACTCTCTTTTTTAATAAAGAAATACACACATACTCTCTCTCTCTCATTAAATTCAATATAGGTCAATTAAATACACACACACACACATGGATATATTTATGAGAGAGAGAAAGGAGAGAAAAAGAAAAAGAGGAGAGAATAATAACGAGAGGAGAGTACTTACGGGCTCACATGTATCAAACACATACACATAGGCACACATCTAAAAATATATATGAGCGAGAAAAAATAGAGAGAAAAATAATAGTAGAGAGAGAATGAACACACACACACACACACACACACACACACACACACACACATGTGCATACACACTCACATATATACATACATACATACATACACAACATGCACACCTATATGGAGATGAGAAATAAAAATAAGAGCTGGGTCGCACAGAGAGTTAGGAGGGGGAGTTGGACCCCACTCTCCCTGCTAGCCCTTGGTTGCATTAGAGAGGTGCAGGGTGAGTGGTGGAAACTCAACCCCACAATCACCCTGCGAGGACCTTGAGAAAACGGGGTTTCTCAATTAGTGCTAGCAGGGTTAGCCAAAGCTTGATTTGTGATTGGTGTGTTAAGAGCTCTCCACCCCACCCGCTTGTCAACGTGAACAGGGGATCCAATCTCACTAACTTGTTTTTTTGGGAATAAAAGGCACTCAGTAGTGATTCAATTATTTGCGACTGTCACCTTGGAACGAAAGACACAACCTTAGGAGTTACTAGAGGCCATTTGCGACGGTCACCTTGGAATGACGTAGCTCTAAAAGAGAGAAAATAAAATGGTGAGAATGAGAGAGAGAGAGAGGACATACATTTATGAGACCACACAAATAGACACACATATTAAACACACGCACACATATACGCGCATGCATGTTCACAACCTAATCTGGTGTCTTTTTCTTTCTCTTTCATTTCCAATTCTCAGTTGCTATTATCGGTCTCTAGGATAAAATATGTTCCAATTCTCAGTTTGTTGTTATCAGTATCTAGCATAAAAGATGTGTTTGTGTTTGTTTTAAAGCAGAGTGAGATGATTTTGTTTGCATTGTATAACCAATAGCTATTCTTCCACATGGTGCATGGTCATGTGCATTTGAAATTGCAACATGGAGGCTTATGACTTGTTCTCTACCTTTTGCATGTTGCAGACTTTTGATACAAGCAGAGATGATGTTTTGGACCGAGAAGAGTTTGCTTCGTTCATCCGTCATTTTACTTCTCAAGTAGCAAAGAAAGTGGTCAACCATTGTAACTTCTGTGGTATTGCTGATTGAAAGAATAAGCCAGAAACACCCATGATTAACCAGTCTTTGGGTAGCTTTTCTGAAACTGGGAATGACCTCCAGATTGTGGTTGTGACATGTTAGTATGTACAAATTCTTGGGTCAATGTGGAGGCTCTGTAATTTCACATGATATATAGTGAAGTAGTTGTGTCTATTTGCTTGTGCAGTGCAAGCAATGCTCGATTTTGTAGCTAGATCTTGGGATACCCTATATTGATAGGCAATGTTGATTTAACTTGTTCTGTTGCAACATACTACAAAGTAAAGCTGGCAAAGTGCTACTTGTATTAAACCTTGATACAATATCAGTTGTAATTATATATTTTCCCCCTTGTTATTCATCGTTCAATTTACTTTTACCTCATTGATGTATATAGATAAACTACATGCTTAGGTGCTAACATGTCAATGTGCCATGTCTAAAACAGAGTCTAGAGTAACGAGTTCCTTCTAAAGGTGGTCCTTATCAGATTGGTTATGAAGTGGGAAAATCCTGCCTGAATTGGCAAACGTGTTAGCAATTAGTGCTAAAGCCAGGCTTAGCCTATAAAACACTTGAAGGCCAAAAGTGATCCAAATGTACTCATGGACCGCTCTCATCTCTGGGATAAATTTATGGGATGCTACATCTAATCTGGATTTGCCAAATATTTTGTGAGGTCACTATACATACCCTTGCATTGTGAGAAAATATAGACTTAGTAGGGGCATTGGAAGACTCACATGGATGAAATGGCCTATAGGTATGCCTTAAAAGTCAAATATTAGGTCTAAAAGCATGCAACAATGTGTTGATGAAATTGTTGTTCCATTTTTCTTGGTAGTATATGGGGTCAGAATAAGCATTATGACACTCCAGTCAATCTAGCTACATCATCTCGACTGCCTGGAGGCTCTTCCAGTGGTTCAACTGTTGCAATCGCAGCATGCCTCGTTGATTTTGATTTAGGTATGCCACAATCGTGTTCTTTTTTCCTCTTGCATTTGCCACAACAGTAAGCACTACTTTGTTTTGCTTTTTTTCCGTTCTGACCTGGGAGAAGTGGAAAGATGACAGTTCATATTGCCATTTTCCTAGTGTCAGTTATTGTTGCAACATTTATGGTTAACACTGTATCAATAGATTGAACTTCTGTATGTTGGTTAATCTATCACTCGAACCTATATGAATTGGTCATAAATGCTTAGCCTACAGAGAACGAAGAGGTCATACCTTCTTCAAATTGTTGGATATAATACCACATTTTTTGTAATTTAGAATCATGAGCACTCCTGTTTAGCCAATCCTTAAAAAATTTCAGAACAAACTTCTGTTATTGCTTAGGTCTGTTTAAGATGGATGTGCATACTGTCCTAGTTTTATGTGTCTTGAATGTGTTTATACTTATTTTGTGCTAAGGCATCATTCTAGAGCATCAATCGAGATTTTGTTGATGGAGGACATGTGAATAACTCAAAATTTGAGCAATTATCATGTCTTTGTTGTTTTATTGATAAAATTAGTTATTATGTGCTAGTTGTATGTCTCGATGCAATGCCATTGGCTCATTTAGATTGTGTCAGGCACATATATTGGTGCTAGTGTTAGGATAACAACAACATTCTGTGGTGTCATGCTAAAGTAATAACGGGGATAGCTTTCATGCCTAATTGCAAGCGGCTAATATCGATAAGTTTAAGGTGGCATTTAGAGTTGTATATATGCAAACCTTGGCTTCTTTACTATAGCTTTTTCACTTGGTGCAGCTGATTTATTGTTTTCAAACAGGTCAGTGGAGACAGTTGCATGTTTGTTTGGAGGCTTCCTAATCTTTGGACCAAGATGATGCGAAAACGTTGCAGTTTATGATCCGAATTGCAAACATCCAATCCATCCATACTACTTACTGACTCAAAAGGGCAACTAAAAAATACTTCTTCAACCCCCATGAGATGTGACAAGTCTCAGACACAAGAATTGGATGCTTCTGGTATTGTTCTCTATAACCTGATTATGTTCTAGATATTCTAGTCAAGGATATCTTCATAAGTTGTTCAAAATAGAAAGTCCTTGAGGCTTCCTGATAAATGACAACTTTGTGAGCTACTGCATAACATGGCCATTATGTTTATCATGGTTCCTTCAAATTTGCACTATTGTTATTGAGTTGCAATGTTATAAGGGATTGCCTTGAATATTAGGCGCTTGTAGCTACTAAAGATGCAGCAAAAGGAGTAGCTAAATTATAGCAGAGCATGACAAAACGACTAAAGCTTGATGCAGAAGATAGCATCATAGAAGATAAGGCCATTGATGAATCTATAGAAACCACCCGATCGGAATCTCCCCAGGATGAGCTGCGAAAAGCTTATTTGGAAAAGTTCGAAGGAGCCAGTCAAGATTCTGCTTTTGGACATGTATACTTTACATTATGTGCTATGTAAGTTCCTTTCACTTCTAACTAGTTTGAAGTTGACTTGATGGTTTGTGCAATCCATTTTTGTGTGATTCTAATTAGGTGTACTGCTTCTTTAATTATGTAGGGACGAATTGTAAGTCATCTAGGAGACCCAATTCAGTACTAATATGGATTTGAAGAACACTCTCTAATCATAGATGTTCCACAAGGTAATCCTTTATCTTTTGTTTCATTTGAGCATGAGTTTGGTACTTTAGATATCCTCATATTTTTTACCCTTTCCTCCCACTTTCAATGAACATATACATTTATCTACATTAACTCTAGGACCGTACTTTAGACCTACCATAGGTTATCTAGTCTTAGCACACATTGTCTTTGATGCACATTTAGGCTTTAGGCCATCATTAAACACTTAGAGGTGTACCACTTTACACCTTGGTGCTTTGTTGTTGGGAATGCCCTAACACATTGTACCACCGTCCCTTGTTGCTTATAGGCACAAACCCCACTCATGTATTGATGAGTCACCTCCTTCCTTGAAGGAAACATGGAGTGGAAAGGAATCACCTCATATTTAGACCTAGTCCTACATCCTCCCTGATTGCAAGTTTGGATCAGTTTTGGGTTGCATGAAAGTGTATCTTCCATGTTGGGCTGTTTTTCTCTCATTTTGGGTTGTTTGGGGTAGATTTGAAGGAGAAATTAGTTATGAGTAGGGGACAAGTGCTGAAGCTCTAGGATAGCAGGGTAATGTGATGTTGAGTAGATTTTGGGGTTGCAAATGACAGGATGTCTTAAAAGCGAGGTTATTGACAGTTGTTGCTACAAAAATTAGGGTTTCAGACTAGAGCAAAACCTTAAAAACCAGCAGGTGACCTCATTTTTGCTCTCTGAAACAACAGAGATTGCTGTTATAGCACTTTCTTGGTAGCATATTGAATGTCTCTCTCTCCTCTACTATGTTCTCCCTCATCTTAGAAAATCTGAAGATATTCAGTATTGTTTTGTTGAAATCAGGCTAATTACTACTGTAATTAGGATTTTTTAATTGTCTTAAGAAGTCCACCATTAAATATTTTTTAATTGTCTTGAGAAGTGTTTGAAGGTTTGATATCTTTACAATTTGTATATATAAAAATAAAATGTACTTATATTTATAATTTTTTTTTCATGCGATACATAATGATCATGAGGATGATATTATTAAGATTTTTCAAAATGAGAATGTAGAGATTGTTGCTAATGCGAGAAAAAGTTTAGAGAGAAAAATCCTTTTGTGATTAAAAAACTTATTGTAGACTGGCTTATTTATACCAAAAAATTGTTATTACGAGAAGTGTGAACAATGCACTAAGTCTTATGATGTACTTCTATTGGAGTGAAACATTTATATTAAAACCTCTTATGAAAACTTCAATTTATGATATGTAAACTTGTTTGCATCATTCCTCTTCATCGATTCTTTAATATTCATGCCTTTTGGTACTTCCTCCATGATATGTTCAAGTCAACCTACATGTTCTTGACTTGGGCTTCTCTCTTCCCTTAATTCATGGTCTTCTTAGTCTCAGGACTCGTATTGTCTACATCGAGCTTTCTAGTTAAGTCCTATCACATTTATGTGTGACATTTAAAATAAGCTTCCTTAATTAAGCCTTTTAGAGAACAAGGTTTATTCATGTAACTTATGACATTGACATATAAAACTGTTCAGATAGGTCTCTTGGAAGTAAACTTTATATTAGTATCTTAACTAAGATACAAATCTTGTAAAAAAAGAATGATTCTCCCAATCTGTGAGGATGCATCTTATTTCCTCTAAGTTTTCGTTCTTACACTAGTAACAGGGCCTCAAGAAACCATCTCGAGTCACGTAGATTGTTTGAGTAGGACCCAGAGAGGCAAGGAATTTATAGCTAGCCAGACCTCCGTGGCATCCAAGCGTCTTATGTTCAAAATAACCCATGGAAAGACCTCTCGTGGCGGGTTCAGTCCACGTTCCCATCACGATTATTTAGAACCCCCTTGGATAGGGTTGGCGGCCAGCGGGGGTGGGTTGGGGCGCCCTCCATGAATTCAACCTGATTCATTATTCAAATTTCTTTTGTGAGATTGGGTCATACATTCCTTTCACTAACAGTGACCTAGATTTATAAGCACAAACAACAATGAAGGCAGTGCTCATGACATCTGCTAAGGTGGAGTTCCTATTTTTGAACGCTTAGCGTTCACCCTTCTTGGGTCTTTCTTGCCCTGGTGTCAATTGCCATGATCTTCTGAGGACTAGGGAGTACCCTCGTTCTGACCTCATTCCTATGTGTTAGGAGAGCTAGCAATTACGTTATTGGATGTATATCTGATAGTTTTCCGATGGTAGTTGCCCTAATTTGCTAGCCTTTAGACAAGGGTTCTTGTCTTGGGATCACAGGTCTTAAATAATTCGACCTAGGATTTTAATTGGTTATTTGGTAACCATTTTTCTCCTTATAACCTTATCGGGGTTTCTAAGTTTACCCTAGGGTTTCACTCCCTTAAGAATTTGTGACAGAAATTTTTGTTCATTCCTCCCGCAAGTCAAGAGTAAACTAAGCTCTTTTACAATCCTTAAATACTTATGAGCAACGAATGTCACGTGTTGAATGGTTGTTCTTTTGTGTGGATACGACATTCGAATTTTCTTGTATTGGCTTTGAGTTGTATCATAATTTAAAATGATATCTCTAAGGGAGTTTTGGACTTATCACAGCTAGTTGTTAGGATGGAGACCAATGAGCATGTCTACTTGACTCTAAGTTAGCATATGATCGTGATAATAGTTTGACTTATTTATAATTAAATACTAACTGAGTCAAATTAAACCCTAGCCATACTTATTACATATAGGGTTTCATTTACTGAACTGCGTCTTGCAATTAAGTTTACAACTCACATGTGCATCTTAAACCCGTCTTTTAAGATGAATCCCTACAGGTTCATGATGCCATGCAAACCTAGATGCAAGTCTTTCCTGAGTTGATAATACGACGTGGGATTCTCATTCATAAAAATTCATTCTAGTAAATTTGTGCAAATCATAAAGTGTGACCTATGTATTTAAGTGAGAGTGTACATGAGTTCATCATACCTAACGTAAATGCGAGTTAATTCACTCTAATGGTTTATAGGATGAAATTAACTTACACAGTATATTTATATATATATTGGCAACCTAAGATGCACTTGCAAAAACACTTTGTGCCTAATAATTTAGCTTAGTGATGCAACAATCTATAGATGCTTAGTCAATTTGTGGTAAATCATGAGCATTAAGCCATTACAACTGCCTCTCCAGTTAAGCAATTTACGTGATGCAAAAGTATGATTCTTTTAATGATAGCTATGCTTTGCTATTCAGTCCATAGGACTATACATCATAACAATACCTAGTTTTGGAGTGTCGAATTAGTGGTCAAACACAAAAACCCATTCATGTTAGTGGTGACATCCTGGCCTAATCCTGCTTCCATGGTTGTAGCTTTTCCGGTTACTTGGGAGAGTTTGCACTTCGGGGCCATTTTGGAGCTTGGAATGTGGGCCTTCTCTTCTCTTGGAGCACTCATTTGTGCCGAAGTTTCCTACGCTCTACCTTGACTTCCGCAACCTTTTTTCGAACTAGAGGGCAACTAATGGAGAGATATGAGAAATAGTGACGGGGAGAGAGGATACTCGAAACTCCTTCCAAGAGGGGAAATTTCCTTGATGCTCGTATCTTTCTCTCTCTCTCTCTCTCTCTCTCTTTCAATCCTTCACAAAATTGGCAGTAGGGGGGGAAGAAGAATAGCGTGTTCCTTGCTTAAGGAGGGGGGTTTTAAAGGGGTGAGATGGGTAATAATTGTGAAGAAAAGGGGATATGCTAAGAAGCCCTTAGCTCCACTCCATGTTCCATGTACATGTCACCATGCAGCCTAAAAAGAAGGGGTAGTGGGAGGGGGGTTGGGAGTGGCACATGTGTGCCCCTCCCCACCCATCAAAATCATCATTGCGTTTGTTGTTGTAGCTTTAGCACCACCACATCATCTCCCCCTTGACTGCGGTCACGATATTTTCCTCTACATGTGTCAACTTTATGTTCAGCTCCCCCCCTCCCTCTGCCAGCTGGCGGCTTTGACAAGGGGGATGTAAAAAAAACTTGTTTTAATTTTTTAAAAAAGCTTCTTGACTTGATCAAAACCCGATTGTTTGGTGGGTGTCCACATTATGGCAACTTGTTTCTTGAGTAAATTTTTGACAGGTGGTGTGATTGAGGCATAGTCCTTAATGCAGATCCTGTACCAACCTCTTAATCCAAGAAAGCTATGCACTTCTTTGACAGTAGTTGACAGACGCCACTCTTGGACATCCTTAACTTTTATAGGGTCTATAGAGATTCCTTTGTTTGACTCAATAAATACAAGGTATTGTGGTATCAAGGACGATGCAAACTTGGGACTCATGATCCTCCTCTTCCTTGGAATAAACTAAGGTGTCATCAAAGAAGACAAGCACAAAATAATCAAGATACGGTCTAAAAATGTAATGCATTAGCTTGTTATAGGTGGTAGGGGCGTTAGGCAATCCAAAGGACATGACTATGAATTCAAAATGACCATATCTGGTGTTGAATGCCATCTTAGGAATATCCTCATCTTTGACGTGGATCTAGTAGTATCCTGACCTCAAATCAATATTGGAGAAGATTTTCGCCCCCTGCAATCGATCAAGTTACTCATCTATCCTTGGGATAGGATATTTATTCTTGATAATTACTTGGTTCATGCCTCTATAATCCATGCAAAGGCAAAGTGTACCATCCTTCTTCTTTTGGAACAAGACTGGAGCCCCCCAAGGCCAATTGCTAGGGCATATGTACCCTTGGTCCAATAGTTGTTTGAGTTGTTCCTTTAACTCAATGGATATCTTGTAGGGGCTTTTTGCGACTGGTGCAACTCCTGATATTAACTTAATATCATGACCCACTTTCCTAGGCGTGGTAATTTGGATAATTCTTATGGAAACACATCCGCATACTCTTTTAACCATGATGGTTCTTCATTGGAGTCCTCTACCTATTCGGGTTTGTTTAGCTTGATCAGATAGATGGGAAATGCTTTCCTTATTCCTTGAGCTATATGCATTGCCTTAGCTAGCTAGATCTTTGGTTACCTGCTTTTCCTTGAGTTGTAACCTACTCACCCTTAGGATTTCGAAAGGAGACTTGACCCCTTCCATATTGGATGTGAGCATCATTGGGGATTAGCCAATCCATCTTGAGTAGGCACTCATGGACTCCTAAATTCATTACCCTAAACTTAAGAGATGTGGGCACGTTTTCGAGTAGAAATTCCACCTTAGCAATTTGTCTATTGCAAGTAATTTCTCGCCCATTCACTAGTTTGACAAGCAAAGTACATTGAAGCTATAGTGGCTATCCTTAACCTTCTTGCACAAGCTGGTGAAATGAAAGAATGAGTGCTACCATAGTCAATCAAGGTTTTGAATTTCTTACCTTGGTAATTGCATGGTGTTTTGATCACAGAAAATTGGCAATTCATAAACCCCTTTTTATGGAGAGTGGCATGAACGGATGCCCTCTCAATCTCAGCTTCCATGAATAGGTCTTCTTCTTCATTGATTCCCTTAGTGGAGATATTGGAAGTTTTTGCCCTTCACATTGCTGCACAACAACGGCCATGGGTAGTTTTGGCTTGGCCACTAAATTTCCTTGATGACAATTGTCACCAAGTTTGGGATATTCCCTTTTGAAGTGCTTAGGTTCATTGCAGTGAAAACATCCCAGGCTTTGGTCACTTCTTTGAGTAGAGAAAAGGTCACTGATTGCATTTTATCTTGGCTTCTTTAGTTGGCCTTGACTCTGCCCTTGCGCCCTTTTAATTTGAGCTTTCAACATCCTTGGATTCTAGTCTTTGTGAGACCAAGGCCTGTTATTCATGGACTTTGGCTATAACTCTTCGGCAATTGGTCCCACTCTTATCAATGCATCTTGTAAATCCAAAGGATGCATTTGATTCCAACCGAGTGTTCATTGGTGGTTTCAACCCATCACAGAACTTTGAGACTTGTTGGGGAATACTCATTGTCGAGGCGTACTTCAATAAGGAGACAAATCTCGAGTAGTATGCCTCCAGAGACCGGCCCAAGTGTTTCAACTTAAAGAACTCATTCATTTTTTGAGTTCTATATGTAGGTGGCATGTACCTTCCCTGCACTTCTTCCTTTAGCTTATCTCAAGTTATTGTGCTTCCCATGACTACTTGGCCTTTACACCATTGCTTCCACAAGAGCCTAGCTTTGCTGGTAAGCTTGAGCTTGGCAATCATAGCTTGGTTTACAAGTGTTGTTCCTATTGCACTACTGAAGTAATCTTCCATGGATTCAATCCATACTTTGGCATTAGCTTCAATAGTCTTCTCTTTTCCATCAAATTCTGGTAGTTTAATTTGTTTAAGAAGAAACTTCTTCTCTTGTGCCTCCACCGGGCTTAGTGCGGAAACAAGATTCTAGTTCTGCACTTTGGGTTGTATCTGGTTTTGAATTTAAACTTCTACATTAGGATTGCATTTACACATCTCTACACAACTTAAATCAATGCTCAAATTATTTTTCATCACTACTGTGTGACAAATCAAATAATCATAAAATTATTATTTATTCATAAAGAAGCATAAGCCTCCATTACAATTATTCGGGAATAGATAGAGATTGGCTCGGATGATTTTCTTTTCAAGAGATGCTTCAATGCGAGGTTAATAATTCCCTATTGGATTCAACTATAGGGACAAAATAGTAATATGGATTGGGGGAATGGATTCTCAGGAAGGGATAAGTCATGGGAAGTTCAAGAAATCCCTGTTTTTGATAGCCATGACGTTCATTTCGCTCCATTACTTTAATTCTGTCTGCTGGCAAGACTTTGACCACCTCCTCATAGATATAGCGATTCTGTTCTACTTGCTGATGTTCAATGTGTAGGATTGAGTTCATATGTGCCTCATGGAAGATGAATAACTTGATGATCTTCATGTCCTCCAACCACTTTATCCTCTTCAAATTCTTTTGAAGATAGGCGAGTCGGTTGGCATCTATGTAGCAGTAACCCACACTCCAAGTCCAACATCATTCCACATACAACAGTGAAGGGTTGTAGAGTCAATCCAGGATCCCCATCATGTCGGATCGTCTTCGATAACTTGAAGAGTTCTTAGCCATCCTGAACATGATATGAAATACGAGGAATGTGCTCCTTGCCTCATGGGTCTAGAAGCAGCAACAATCTACAAGTGAGTGAAAGGAAAAAAAATATTTTCTAGTGAAAACATTACTTCACTCTTCCATATTTTATTCCTATCCTGGTTGTTTTATTCATTGGTTTGCTCTAATACCAACTGCAATGTTGGGGATGCAAGTTTTGTTGCATCTTTTGTGAAAACCCTCTCTAAATTAGAAGTCATGTGCAGCATGTGTGAGCATTTATGAAGGCAAGAAGAGTGTGTAGGCAAGGAGAATGTGTGTGCAAGAAGCATGTGTGTCAGGCAAGAGTCATGTGTTAGCCTTGTATAAAAGGACCTCTTTGTACTCATTTTTCAAGCATTGCAATCTACTCTATTTTGTGTCCACGTTCTGTTGCTATTTGATTAGGGTTTCTTGATTAGGTTTATACTAATGTTTATCATTAATCATGAATGCATCTCTCTTTCATCCACCCTAATCTCATCAACTGGCATCATAGACCTTTCTCTAGGTCCATTCATTTTCAATTCATCCCTATGCTAGATAGTAGTTTGCAATGTCATTGTTGCAATAGTCATCGTCACTCAATTAAAACCGTCATCCTAAGCTTCCACTTGAGTGATGCTGGCTACAACCACACCAAGCTCCATAATTTGTCAGCTCATCCTCACCAGTCAAGAATCTTTAAGCTTCAACACTCAAGCTTACTTAGTGCTGCTCATTGCTCACTCTTGGTCCTCTAGAAACCAAGCTCCAATGCCCTTGCCATCAAAAGGGTGGCCAGTCAAGCTTAGAAGTGCAACCATTTTTTTGCTACTCTTACTGCCTTGTCACACAAGGCCAGTTCCTCACTGTTTCAAGCACAATAGTGCCAAGTCACCATTGAGCTAAGAGAAGATGAGGAAGAAGGGCGGCTGTGCGAGAAGCTCCCAGGTAGCAGGGCCAAGCAGCCAAGCAGCTCCTCCCCAACCTCCTCCCTGCACCATCATCAGTCGAGACCACTTCATCAGACCCCTTGACCACAACTTCAATAGTCAGTAATTTCCTATATTTGGAAGATGAGAGAGGTAGGCAACTGGTTGTCATGCCACACCTGTCAGAAAAATCACAATCTCTCATGAGCATTGGTGATGACTGCGGCTGTCCACGTAATCAGTCATCTCACCGCCTTGTCCACATAAGCAGAACAATCAAGGCCATCATAAATGAAAATCGAATCCAAGAAGCTCATCATCTCCATAAAAGCACTGCCACTAGAATCAAGAGAAGAGGAGGAAAATGATAAGATCTAGCTATCCACATATTCTCCTATAACTAAAGCTTTATCCTTTTAATCTAAGGGTATGTTCTCATAGAAACTATCAGATATCTTAAGGACTACTGGGTCACCACACTGAGCTTTTCTTCTTACCTTGCTCACCCTGCTCATTGTATTTTCTACACAAGAGGATTAGACATTGCTCATTCATTGGGTAAGACCTTCCTCTCACAACATAGGAGTGGATGGTCATAGGGGGAGAAAAAGGGATTGACAAGTTCATCGGCCAAGGATTTCACACTTGGCAAACAAAAACTAAGAGGTATCTCATGAGAAAACAATTGTGGTAAGTGGTTAAGCCATTGAGTGAGAATGAGAGAATAGAAACTAGGCAGAGTCAAGCGCAATTCAATGTCAAAGATGAGCAGGCCTCAGGTATCCTTCTCACATCTCTAGAAGCTAAATTTGTGCACTATCTTGATGGTTGTACAATAACAAATGAAGCTTGGACTACATTAGAAAGACACTTCGGGGCCATAGCCAAACACTCAAAGGTTTCACTTAAAATGCAACTCTATGGTTTGGTCATGGAGATAGGGGAAGATGTGGCATCTTTTGTGAATAGGTTGAAAAGCTACTACGTACAACTAGCTTACATCAAGAGCCCAGTAGATAATGAAGATCAAGTTGCATTACTTCTAAAGGCCATGACAGTAAATGATGATTTTAGCCAAATCGTGAAAGTGCTAAAAGAAAAGGACCCTATGCCAAAGATAGAAGATGTCATCAATTCACTTCAAGAACATGAAAAAAAGTTTAAAACAAGCACTAATAACCATGGAGGAGCATTAGTGATAACTCCAAGGAACAATACCAAGAGCAAACGTGCGCATTGTGGAAGGAACAACCATATTTCAAAAGATTGTTTCTTAATCAATCCTTGCAAACATTGTGGGCAAACCAACCATTCTGCCAAATTTTGTAGATTCAAGGAAAGATCACCAACTATGTCAAGCAATAGCTCAACATCAAGCAAAAACCACCACTCCAAAAACAAAGGCAAAGCCAAAAAAACAAGTGGCTCAATATCTTCAAACACCTTATCATATAAGCATAATGATGAGTTGCATAAATTTCAAAACCAAATATGTACTAGACCTACATAGCACTGTATGACTTAGTGGAGTCTTTACATTACCATGTGCTCTCTGTACACATGGTGTCTTGATGGAAGTAATACCAAGCTCATCATCCAAACTCTTTAAACCACTAGAATGTCTATCAAACCCCAAATGACTAGCAGATACATCATTACCATATGATACTTTCTTCTTCCCTTTGTCTTTACATGCAATACTTGTGGATGCACTTAAAGATGTGGGGCTATACCTTAGTCTCCTAGATCAAGGGCTAACTATAGATGTAGCATTGGATGATGTTTTTGGTCCATTAAGGCTATGTGGTTATTGCTTTTCTTTCTACACATAACTATCATGATTATTGTCATCATCCGATGCATCACCATTAGATGCATACCAACTACTCATCTCATAAAAAATAACATCCTTGCTCACTTTGAACTCACCTATGATGACAAGGTTATAATAGTGATTCCCTTTCTACTCTAAAAGAGTATCTAATGAAAATACATTTTTCAACATGGATCAAGCTTCTTTTATAGCTCATTTGGTGCATGAACATATGCAATATATCTAAGCACTTTCAAGTGTGACACATTAGGCTTCTTGCTTGTAAAGCATTCTTTAGGGGTCAACCCATGAACGGTAGTTGTGGAAGTTCTATTCATAATATAGACATCAATATGAATAGCTTCAAACTAAATTTTTTTGGCAAATTCTTCTTAACCATCAATGCTGGTGTAACTTTTGCAATATGCCTATTTTTCCTTTTTGTAATCCCATTTAGTTGTGGACTGTACCTACAAGTAAATTGTCTCTTTATTCCATGAGACCTCAAAAAGTCACTGAACTCATTAGAGAGGTAATCTCCCCCTCTATCTGACCTCAAGCACTTAACTTTCAGGCCTATTTTTGTTTTGATAGCATTCTTGAAAGTTTTGAAGTGCTCAAACACATCACTATTTTCCTTTATGAAATACACCCATAGCTTTTTAAAAAAATCATCAATAAATGTGACAAAATATTTGTTGCTACCAAGAGAAATGTTTTGTGTAGACTACCAAGCATCTGTATGCACAACATCAAGTATATTCCTCCTTACATCTCTATCATGCAAAAAAGGTCATCTTGCTTACTTAGCAAACTGACATGCTTCACACACTTTATGAAATTTTGCAAAACTGTAAAAGCATGCAACCTTGTAACCAACCCTATGGACTACATTAATTTTAGCATTTGCATATTTGCATGTCTAATATGTTTGTGCGATATTTTAATGTTTGTAACCACTTCTTTGCCTTTAGCATACATAGCAGCATTCATAGTAAGAATTCTAGCCTGAAGTGAACATTTGACTAACTCTATTTCCTTTTGTGACCAACTTACACTTATTAGTAAAGTCTTTTATAAAATAACATTTTGCATTAAATTGAATCTACAACCATTGCTCTATACCATCTGACCAATAGCCACTAAATTCTTTGTGATGGATGGCACATGTAATACATCTTATAAACTCTTTGTCTAACCATCATGTAAGGATAATGAAACTTTTTTAATGTGTGAAATTGGGTGGCATGAATCATCATCCTTCTATACATAACTTAAATTTTGTAAATCTTGTATCTCTCTAAGCCATTCAGAGTGGTTGGCCATATGATTAGATGCTCCTGAATCAATATACCATACATCATCATGTGTCTTTTTTCCTATAATGACATTCATCATATGTTGCATAACAAACATACACTCATTTTTTTCTTCATTCTATCATGAAGACAATGCATAGTTTTGTTGTTGCAATTTATCACTACTGCGGATATCATCATTCTTTGCAATATCACATTTTTTGCCACAACAATGACAAACAATATAGAATTGCTAGAACCTTTGTTCTATCATCCACCTCTTCCTCTAGAGCTCCCCTTGTCTCTAAAGTTTCCATGGCCTCTTAAAATTTACATTTCACCAAATTGTCGATTTAATCTATTTTGTTGTTTACCACCAATATGTCCCATGCCGCCACGGTCTCTTGAAGAGGATCTACCACATCCTCTTCTTGAACTTGAATTAAATTCTTGGACGTGTTCACGACTTCTTTTAGATGATTCACCCTGTCTGTTGATCTCTTCACTGATCATGAGAGAGACCAACTTATCAAAAATTGAAAATGACTTCCGTACATACATAAAAGTAACAAGCCTTCTCATTATTAAGGCCACCCAACGTAGATGAAATCAAATCATAATCATCAAGCATTGCATTGACAATTACTAAGGCCTCTATAATGCTCTCACTTTCAAAACATTCTCATTTAAAAACTCTTTCCTTTCTTCAAAGTATTCAACTCTTAATTTATTTGAATATTCCATGCATTTGTATTTACTGAAAACATGTTCTAAAAAACTATCCAAGTTGTGATGATGGGTAGTTGTCTCAGTCATTATCACAAAATTGATACAAAATAGCAAGTCTTCTACAACCTTTCACAACAAGTGCACAACAACACACCAAATAGTGTTATTTACTATGCTCAATAATACATGCAATCTATAACTTGTTAGCATATAAAACTTGTATTTTCTTCCAAGCAAACACCTCAAAACTTGTAGATTTGAAATCTGTAACCTATACATCCACTTTCAGTTGACACAATTGAAATTACAATATACTCTGAAACTACTGTCCGCAACCTTATGGGTCTAAAATGGGGCATGAAATACCCTTAAATAGCTAAAAAAGTAGCAAACAAGCTAGAAAGCTTGTTTGCAAAATATATAGTACTCTACTTGAATAACAAATCTCATAGCAATCTAAGACTTTTTCTCTACCCCTACTTTCAATGCCTTCACAAGCACTATCTAAGAGAAAGAGTAGAAGAATGTGAGAGCTTCTTACCCTTCCTTGCTTGCTCACATTCTTACTTCTTCTCCTTCACTTTAGTCTTCAAAACTAGCCTCTCTTAGTGGCACCACTTTGATACCATATCAAGAATGGCAGGATGACTTGATTTAACTCCTACTATTGCCCTATACATATACAAGGAAGCTCACTCAAGAATACAACAAGAGAGATAGAGACCAAAACATCTTCTTACTAGTTTCTTTTTTTTATTTTACACACAATAAAATGTATGCAAATTATAGATAATACATAGCATAAAGAAAAGTGGCCTACTAAGTTAAATAGTACATAACTAACTATACTAATTGACTAGTGCTATAACTATGCTAGTTGTAGATAGGTGTACAAAACAAATATAAGAAGTGATAAATTAGTGGCCATGTGAGGATCATTATCACCACTAACATGCTAAGTATAGACATATGGACCCCTCTAACCAGGCAGTCCATCATCAATATTCACACATATTGAGCTTGCCATCTCAACATAATCGACTCTTGGTTTGGAGTAAATACCTGTGAGGGTGGAAGGAAATCTACCAGCACCAAAATTCAAGGCCCAATCTTCTTCACAAGCAAGTCGAACTAGTTTTGAAACACAAATTGCATGGGGACCCATCTTTATCACTACTCCTTTGGGGGGATTTACTAAATTTGGTTCCAGTATTCAAGAATACCATATTAGAGATTTTGGAAAATTTCCAAGTTCCATTTTAAATGAATATCTTATTTTTGCAAATGAAAGAGAACATTATGTTTTTTTAATATTTAGCAGACACTTTGTATATTATAAATGTGAGATCACATATCTTGAGAGCATAAGTAATGAAATGCAAGCTGGTGGCTACTAGGAGATTTGGATTTCACTCTATTTTTTCTAGTGTACTAATAAAATGTTGATGGAACCTAGAACAGGCCGGCACTGGCTTGTGCACTAGCCGGACCTCTATCTCACGCGCTCAACAACCCCACGGCCTCGCGGCCAAGAGCGTTGATGACACATACATTGCCTTCCTAAATGTCTTGCGTTTGTATTACGTCGTTTGTAGTCCACTCTTCTCTCACCCACTACTCCTCAAAGGGAGTCCCTTACACATTGCCTAATGGCACGAAGCACAGACATAGGGGGTCCTCCAACGGCTGAGTGCCGCCACCCCTTTGCGACTCTCCTACACCTTGGGGATTGGCCCCTCGATGCGTCGCTCAACATATAAACATTTCGCACAAAATCCACTCAAGGTACCATTTAATCATATACAAGAATGTACCATTGTCCTTACTTCTCTTTCCCTTAGACCCCACGACTAGCCTATGGCTTAGGGTGTCCTGTCTCTCACTCAACGTGGGTCAAAGTCCTAATGAAAGCAATTGCTGTGCATCCAGGATTTCTGATACCTTTAAATATTTCCATGATTTATGCATATTATGGATGCCAAGTGCTCAAACAATTATGAAATCAATATTGTGCACATGTGGAAAACATCCTTTTAATGATTTTCAACTACCGTTCTTATGCGGCGTTGCACGAACCTAGCACCAAGGAAACCCTCATGCTACTAGGCTCTTATTTTATAATTATTCACCGACCTATATGGCATGCACACAAAATCCAGCAATCTTTTCATCATTTGACTCCACATTTAGACACATTTTGACCACTCTACCCTCCCATCGATCAAATGTTGCATTGTTGTATAGATTTATAAGGTATTTTGCCATCATTTTATGTGTAAAAAGCGGAAAAAACACACTAGAACAAGAAGGTGGGGTTGAACTGAGGCAAATCCTCATGCTTCAGTCCCCACAAACATTCACAAACATTGTTCTTAATTATCATTAATTTTTTGCACCCAAAATGCATTTCCCCCTATTTTTAGTGGTTTTCCTCTATTTTCCTTGTATTTTCCCTTATTTTTTGCATTATTTAATTACTGAAAATTCAAAATAGGTTATGGGCTGTGGCCCTTAGTTCCTTCTTGCAGCAAAAATGAAAATTTAGTTGGTGTTCCTATTCATTTTCCCATTTTTATGCTCAAAACCATCATTTTTCCTTGATTTTCCATATTTTACGTGTTTTAGTGTATTATTTTGAGCCACATGATGCATATTTTTCTGATTTTCTAATTATGATCAACAAGTACTCATGGAAAACAGCAACATAAACAAATTTTAGCCCACATGAACAACATTTTATCAATCAAAAGCCATGAAATCTCAAATTTCTTTTGAAAAAATTGAATTACCGCTTATTTGCGTGTTTCGGGTTTCATGTCCATGGCTGCAAATCTGAAAATCAGCAGCACTTCATGCTCAGCACGATCACAAATCACCATTCCCAGCTCGTGGAGCAATCCGATCAATGCCAGACAAGCCTCCATCATTCTTTCTTCTTCCTTCCTCTTCCCACATGAACTTGCCTTTAGAAGAGAGAGAGGGAGGAGAGAGAAAGACTAGATTTCCATCTCAATATTCAGGCCATCAATTGACGGGCGAAGGGCGGTGATAGAGTCAGCATTCAGGAGGGAATGAAGCCCCATAATCCATTGGGGGGGTTGTTTGCAGCAGGCAAGTTGCCTCTCCATCCTCCATGGCGCATTTTTCGGGCGCAATCTTCCTCCACGTTTTTTCATCCCTCTTCATTCTCTCTCCACGTTTTTTGCTTCATAAAGTGCATAAAATTTTTTGGGGGGGTCGAAACTCAAAAGGCATGCTCAAATTTGGCCTCCCAAGTGTCCACCTTTTCATATCTTGACCATTTTGTGGCCATTTCCCCGTCCGGACTCCGAATTGAGCTCTGAAAAATTCTGGGCGTCCGGCTTGGCATCCCGCATTGGCCAGTAGCTCGTGTCAAGCCGCATGACTGTCTAAAAAATTATGAAAAATCAACAAGTGTCACTCGGGCGCCTTCAAAGCACTTTGGTGCTTAAAATCGTCCTAGATCGAGCCGCCGCCTTTGACGGTGAATATTTTTCCCTTGATATTCATAATTTTTAGCTATTTTTAAGCACTTTCTGGCACCAAAATTCTGCTCTCATTGGCGACCACGGGATAGGGCGACTCAGCCTGTCGAATCCACGAACATATCTGCACATAAACAACCAAAGAAGCATCAAACTGATACAAAACAAATATATAATAAAACTCAGCACAATGCTCCCCCTACCCTGGACAGAACCAAGGCATGACATCCACAAGGAGTAGGCCTAACATCATCTAATAGAAGATCCAAAGTGAGTCACTAACCAGCTGCTCGAACACAGCCAAACTAAAAACCTATCAAAGCAGTTGCCCTAGATGGTAGTCTGAACTACTTACCAACTAAAGACAACACAACTAGGAGCTCCTACTAGGTGAGGACTCCTATAGCCTGAACAAGGAGTATTTTCGTTCAGGACATTTCTTCTTTTAGGGTTTTTATTTTAGTAACGTACTTGGGCATGTAAAAAGGAGGGAGCTGAGCGTAGTGACCCAAGGAGAACAGGGCATCGACCTCAGGACCTGTCTCGGCACCCAAGAACCTACCAAGCCCTCGCAAGGCGACACTTAATCCTTTTCTAACGCTCACTTTTATTTTCGCTCCAATCTTCCTTGTTTTATTATTTTTTTTCAGCAAGAAGCCACCCCGAGGAAGACAAGGTATCGGCCCCGGGTCTGATTCGTCCCCAGGAACCTACCAGGCCTTCGCAAGGCAATGATCAACTGCTTATATATTTCCATTTCTTTTCTTTTCTTGGGATAGGGGTTAGAGCCCCTTTTTACACACCTTCGTATTTATATTCATCTTTTGGGATGTTCAATGTTTCTTGGCATCATCATTTTTATCTTCTGGCAGGCTTCTCTAACTGCCTCACTACTAACAAGAACTCCTAGAATGGCTGCCTACCAGGCTAACAGAATAGGGCCACTAGGACTTCCTTCTAAAACAGGTCTTTCGATGCCTGACAATGTCTTTACAGGAGGCAATGACTACTCCGACCTCCCTCAAACATACTTAGCCGAAACCTGGGACTTCATGCCTTGGTTGCCGATCCCCAACAAAAATGTATCCCCTCGACAAGTACAAATACACATACAACATGAAAGAAAGGTACTCGTAAAGGAGATATATCACCTGGATTGGCCACAAGAAGCTTCCATCGCAGCAAAGGCTCCTCCAGGCTCCACCAAATTCCACGAATCACGAAACCTGTCCAGCACAACACTTAAAACAAAAACCCGATTAAACGCACCCGCACTAGACAGGGAAATGGCCCTCTTGGCCTAATGAAATGAAACACTTCACTACAAAACTGAATCGGCCCTCTTGGCCTAATGAAATCAAACATGACTTTGCATAACATCCTCCTGGAAACAACTATGATAGACATCAAAGCATACCATTCCCAGGGGAACAAAGGCTCGTAGCCCTAAACTAGGTGCATTAGATTATGACCCATCCCTCCTGCGTATATCGCAAGAGGTGTTCGCATCACATGTCGTCTAATCAGTCTATGGGTCCAAGATAATAAAGGTAGATGAGTCTCACCTACCCTCTACATCACCCAGATCAACCATCGTCTGCCAAAGAGGGCATGTTCAGAAAGCATACCCCACAAACGACCAGGTCCTGTCTCATCCTCAATAGATATATCGGGACAAGGGCCACAATTAAAGAAGAGGTCTTCTTCATACGCAAAGTTAGCCAATGAATCGGCAAACTGATTCCAATTCCGTGGAATCAGCTGAAAAGACACTCTATCAAATTCGTCTAGCAGGGCTATGGCAGTATGATGGTACATGCAAAGGATGGGGTTTCGTACCATGTACGTCCCATTGAGTTGATTTAAAACCAACTGAGAGTCCCCTTTCACCAATAACTGGCGGATACCACCCTTCTTTGCAATATTTAAACCCATAATCAGGGCTTTGTATTTTGCCATATTATTGGTAAAATTCACCCCGAGATAAGCAGCTAACTTCATGACAATGCGTTGTCGGGGGTCTCGGATGACAACTCCTACACTTCCTTTTTTGCATGCACCCCTGGACGCCCCATCAAAGTACAAGGTGTACGTCCATAAAGGGTTTACATATCCCGCCATCCTGAACTCTACTCGTAATTATGGTAATCGAAATTCAGCATATTCAACGGGTGGACTGTAGGCTCCATCCCTCCATCATCATTGAATTCAACAGGGATGCTCGTCAAAATTTGTAGGCAGTGATGGCAGAAGACCTTGATCTCCCAAATAAATGTCCCGCCTTCTTGTTCAATCACCTTGTATCCTTTGCTCCACCAAATGATCTTTCCCTGATGATACCTCTGTTCTAAATATGGGTGTTCTAAATAAAGGATCAGACGACCCATCAACCTCTATCACGATTTTCTTGCAGATATTTGATCGATCTCTCCCAGACCTGCAAGGCAGTCATAGTAATAGTGCAATAAGGTTTAATATTATTAAGATTAACCTTATTTTTAAATTCTATCCCCTCAAGGTCAGCTAACAAGACTGTGGATTTATTCTTTCCTACTCTAATGATCCTATAGGGCCCGTCCCATTTGGGGTCTAGCTTGCCTGGAAATAATTCACGTCGTGCATCATAATATAGAACAAGCTGTCCTTTCTTAAAGGTGTATTTCTTGGCTTTAAGGTCGTGTAGCTGCTTCATTTGGCGCTTCGCCACTTCTTGGTGCAATAAGCTCTGCAGCTTAAGCTCATCTAAATATGCCAGTGTCATCAAGCGCTCAAAAAGTGCGTCTTCATCACTCAAAGAATGATTGATGGCAAAACGAATAGTCGGCAGCTCAATCTCTAAAGGCAAGACACACTCCTCCCCATATACTAACTTGAACGGGGTATGGCTAGTGGCTCGTTTGAAGGTCGTATTATAGGCCCACACTGCCACGTATAACTTTTTATCCCAATCCCGTTTCTTTTCCGATACAATTTTGGACAGGATGCCCACAAGCTGCTTGTTGGTGCTTTCAACTTGCCCATTGGCTTGCGGGTTATATGGGGTTGTCTTGTTATGCTTGATTTGCCACATCTCTGTCAAACCTTTGATCACCTTATTCAGGAAATGGGTTTCGCAGTCCGACACTAATTCTTTCGACGGACCAAAACGGCATATTATCTGCTCTAAAAGGAAACTAGCAGTTTCTTTAGCATCATCTTTCCTTGTTGCACGTGCTTCTGACCACTTTGTGAAGTAGTCAGTTGCTACAATGATATACCTCTTTTGCGCAGTCGACGACGGAGTAATAGGACCCACAAAGTCTATTCCCCACTTCTCAAATGGAAGTATCACCATAATAGGGGTGAGTGGTCTTTTCCTATTCTCTCGACTATCATGTCGTTGACAAATATCGCATCTCTTAACATACGCAAATGCATCCTGGAAGATGGCAGGCCACCAATAACTTGCTCTTAAAGCCTTTTGTGCTGTAAGCCGTCCTGCAAAATGGCCTCTGCAAGCAGAATCATGGCACTCTTCCAAAATGAATGGCACCTCGTCAGGCATCACACATCGGCGATAGATGTCATCAACCCCTTGCCGATATAATGTACCTGCGATCAGGGCAAACTTTAACGCTTGCTGCTTAATTTTCCTTCTCTTAGCTTTAGATAATTCGGATCCCACCTCTCCCGTTGATAAATAATGCGTTATTGTAGCATACCAGGAGGGAATAGATGCCGTATCTATTTTAAATAACAACTCCATGTCACTACCTTCAGCCACAGATTCTTTCGGCTCCCCAAAGTCCACAAGACATGCCATGATGCCTCGCAACCTTGGTGGCTTACTCCTGATTTCATAATCAAATTCCTGCAAAGTGATCAACCACTTTGCTAGACGATCAGGTGGTTGTAGCTTATTCATTAATAATCGAAGTCCCTCCGCCTTCGTATAAAGCGCGACTTTCTCATAGAGAATGTAATGCTTGAATTTCTTGGTCCCAAAGACCATTGCTAGACACAACTTCTCCATGTAGGTATAATTGATCTCTGAAATACCCAATTTCCAACTAGCAAAAGCTATCGGGTGGTACCACTTCTCTTCCCAAATTTGGGCTAAACAGCAACAACTGATACTATACATGGTGGCTGCTGAGAATATATAGAACACCTCACCTCTTTTAGGTGCTTTTAAAACGGGAGCTCTTGCTAGCTCTTGTTTCACATCCTCGAATGCTATCTTACAAGGGTCACCCCATACAAACGAACAGCTAAAGGACAATAAATTTGTAAGTGGCAACATTCTTTCTGCCAAGGCGTTTATGAATCTACGGTAATAACCAACCGAAGACAGAAAGCTATGAACTTCTTTCGGAGTGCGTGGTGGACCCATGGCAACTATAACTTTGACCTTCTCGGGGTCTGTCGCAATTCCTACCGAACTGACCACATGACCCAACAATAGCCCATAAGGTACTCCAAAAACACACTTCCATGGGTTTAGGGCAATGCAGAATTGTCTACAGCGCTCAAAGCATTTTCTTAAAATGATCAGCTGCCTTCCTCTCACGGTGGCGGCCCCTAAGTCATCAATAAACACCTTCAACTCTTCAGGGGATATGTCACCGAATGTCTTATCTGCTGTTCGTTGCCACGAACCAGGCGCATTGCATAAACCAAAGGCCATCACATGGTATGCAAAAGTACCAAATACAGTGATAAAAGTTGTTTTCAACTTGTCCTCTTCTGCAATTGCCATTTGGTTGTATCCTGCAAAGCAATCCATGAACGAATATATCTCCCTACCCGCTAATTGATCCAAAATCTAGTCAATAAATGGCAACGGGTAGTAGTCCTTAACAGTCTGCTTATTCAGCTCTCTAAAGTCTACATATAATCGGATTTGATTATTATTCTTCTTTCTTATCACAACCGGCGAACACCATTCCGTGTGTTGCACAGGAAAAATCAAACCCGCTTTTCGAAGCTTCTGTAATTCTTCAAGCAGCCCGTCCCTTAATTCAAAAGGCATACGCCTTACTTTCTGTTGTACAGGACGACTGCCCTCTTTCAACGGAATTGTATGAATAGCAAGACTAGGAGGAATGCCTCTCAGTTCATCATAACTCCAGGCAAAGATATCACAGAATTCCTGAATCAGGGCCACATAGTCCTCCCTTTCTACTGTGCTGAGCATAGAACCTAATTTGATTGGCCGCAAATCATCAGGCATACCAAGGTTTAGCTCGATAACATCTGCATCTCTTATACGATCTTGGCCCTCTATCGGCTCGTTCAAAGTAATCTGATAGATGTCTTCCGTGGTGGATCCCTCTTTGGACTCATCACTCGACGATGTCTCACTGGCAGATAAATCTTCTAATGTCTCCAGTTCTGTAGAAGATAGGGGAGCTCTCTCACTCTGCGAAGACTCAGGATAAGCATCAATCACCACACGTTGGGCACCTCTGCCGAATATCAGCCGACCAGCGGGTATATCTACTTGGCAGTCTGCTTGCAAGATCCAAGGTCGTCCGAGTAATACTTGGTAACTTGGACGGCCTGCAAAATGAATCACCCTAAAGTCCAACAGGCATTCTACATTTGCAACAGTGACATGGACCTTAGTACTGCAACTTTCTGGCTGTCTCAAACTATCATCCGCCATTCTGAGAATTGTGGAGTTATCTTTCTGGATCGCAAGACCTAACCTTTCCATCATTTCAGAACTCATAATGTTAACAGATGATCCCGTGTCGACAATGGCATAATCTACTAATATCCCATCGACATAGGCTGCAACCCTTGGGCAATGCTTCTCAGCATGCTCGAACCAATCATCACCAACTCGCGCAATACCCAAAGGTTCTACGATATACCCGGTATGGAGGATCTTTCTAAATTCCTTGCATACTCCTGGGGAAAGCTTAATAAGCTGTAAAAGATTCACATCCGGCTTGACTTCGCAAAGAGAGCTCGCCAAATCAAATTCATGATAGTTCGATAGAGCTCGCTTTTCACGCCAAACCATCCGCTCTTTAGGTCGCTGAACCGGCTTTATTGCCTCTTTCTTAACTTTCACCTTCCTCTTTGGTGGTTCCTTATCGGCTTTACTTTCTACGGGCTTCAAAGGTCCCCCTTCCATGGCAGGATCCAAAACTTGCGTTCCTTTGTCGCCTTGTTTAGGGTTTCCGTTGACAGGCTTATCCTTGTCGGCCTCTCTACCCTTTTGACCTCTTGTAAGAACAGCTCGTAGATTAGAGGTTTCAGCATCATTAATGCGTACAGCCTTAATCAAACTAACCCCACTACCACTAGGTAGCTCCTCCACTGTAGTCTTTGGTCGTTGAAGTATTTGTTTAGGCCCATCTTCTCGCTGGGAATCATTTCCTTGCACACGATGATTAACAGGCCCTGGTTGCCGACTACCTTGCTGGAGGGAACTAATCTTACTCCAACAAGTAGCTGCTAAATGGCCGAATTTTCCATAGATGTCACACTTAACATTTGGGCAATTTCTTGGATAGTGTTGCCTACCACACCATTTGCAACTAAACCTCGAAGGTGCACCCTCATCTGGGTATCTACTTCCTATCAAATTTTGTTGTTTTTTAAGGAAGTTGACATCAACGGCTATTTGCCGATACTGCTCCGTTATCATGTCGGTATAATGCTTCATCATGTCTTTAACCTCTCCAAGAACATTGGAAGCACTCGACTCATAGCCTTGGTCATTACCATGTCGTTCCATCGGCCTAACAATTTGATTAGGCACTGGTTGTTGGGCCACAGGCATGGTGTTCGAATTGACCGCCTGGCCTCCACCATTCGGAGCCATTTGACTACCTGTAGGCATCGACATGCTAGGGGGAGCTAGTAATAAAGGGACATTTTGCATCATGTTCCCTCTCCCATTAGGGTTAGCCATCGCTATCCCTTGACCACTACTGCCATTGGCCATCGCCATATCGTTTCCCAATACTAAACCCATATTCGAATTGCCTCGAGAAGCATAGGCTACTTGTAGTCGGGATTCCACCTCTTGTGCTCGTGTAATGGTAGTATCTATATCCCCCAAGGGGACACTACTCAACTGCAATTGGATATTAAAGTCCAAACCATGTAGAAAATATTGCAATTGGGCAGCTGCGGGGATAGGAATAGAGGTGTCCAACTTACGGAAAACCTCTTTATTTTCTTCGCATAAGCACGAATATCCTCGTGTGGTTCTTGGCGGGTCACGTTGAGTACACGCAACCAATATTGCCCACCCCTTTCAGGAGCAAACTCCCTTCGAAAAGCTCCATAAAATGAATCAATATTCAATATGGTTCCGGCTTCTAAACCATGATACCATATAGCGGCTCTTCCTTTGAGAGTCATATTGAAGATCATCATTAAATGTCCTTCTTCTTGGATGCGACAGTTAAACATCAGCTTTTGAAACTCCCTAATGTGGAGTTTCGCATCTTCCTTAACTAACCCATTAAAAATAGGTAGCGGGTAACCTAGAGCCGGCAAATCCGTCGTTCCTGCTGGAATTGCAATAGGCTGTGCCATCACGAGGATTGGATTTGCACTAGGAATAGGGGACGGTGAGGTTGCACCTCCCGCACTTGATGTAGACTGGCTTATGGAAGGAAGGGGAGCACTAGAGCTTCCACCTTCTCCTAACTTACTGCTTGTGGCCCCAAGACCACTAGATCCACTCCCTCGTAAGGGTTCAGAACTGCTACGCTTAGGGGAATATCTCCTAAAAATTTCAGCACGTCGCCTAGCTCTTTCGTCTCTTTCTTGCTTTTGGATTTCTGCTAGACGATGCTTATCAATAAATAACGGATCAATCTCAGTATCCTTTGGCATAAACTGCTAGTTGGTCCCTAGACAACCAGGATTCGAGGACCGCCACTTTTAAGCGGCTCCCGGTAGACGCACCACTGATGGAACCTAGAACGGGCCGGCACTGGCTCGTGCACTAGCCGGACCTCTATCTCACGCGCTCAACAACCCCACGGCCTCGCGGCCAAGAGCATTGATGACATATACATTGCCTTCCTAAATGTCTTGCGTTTGTATTACGTCGTTTGTAGTCCACTCTTCTCTCACTCACTACTCCTCAGAGGGAGTCCCTTACACATTGCCTAATGGCACGAAGCACAGACATAGGGGGTCCTCCAACAGCTGAGTGCCGCCACCCCTCTGCGACTCTCCTACACCTTGGGGATTGGCCCCTCGATACGTCACTCAACATATAAACATTTCGCACAAAATCCACTCAAGGTACCATTTAATCATATACAAGAATGTACCATTGTCCTTACTTCTCTTTCCCTTAGACCCCACGACTAGCCTATGGCTTAGGGTGTCCTGTCTCTCACTCAACGTGGGTCAAAGTCCTAATGAAAGCAATTGCTGTACATCCAAGATTTCTGATACCTTTAAATATTTCCATGATTTATGCATATTGTGGATGCCAAGTGCTCAAATAATTATGAAATCAATATTGTGCACATGTGGAAAACATCCTTTTAATGATTTTCAACTACCGTTCTTATGCGGCGTTGCACGAACCTAGCACCAAGGAAACCCTCGTGCTACTAGGCTCTTATTTTATAATTATTCACCGACCTATATGGCATGCACACAAAATCCAGCAATATTTTTATCATTTGACTCCACATTTAGACACATTTTGACCACTCTACCCTCCCATCGATCAAATGTTGCATTGTTATATAGATTTATAAGGCATTTTGCCATCATTTTATGTGTAAAAAGCAGGAAAAACACACTAGAACAAGAAGGTGGGGTTGAACTGAGGTAAATCCTCATGCGTCAGTCCCCACAAACATTCACAAACATTGTTCTTAATTATCATTAATTGTCTGCACCCAAAATGCATTTTTTCCCTATTTTTAGTGGTTTTTCTCTATTTTCCTTGTATTTTCCCTTATTTTCTGCATTATTTAATTACTAAAAATTCAAAATAGGTTATGGGCTGTGGCCCTTAGTTCCTTCTTGCAGCAAAAATGAAAATTTAGTTGGTGTTCCTATTCATTTTCCCATTTTTATGCTCAAAACCATCATTTTCCCTTGATTTTCCATATTTTACGTATTTTAGTGTATTATTTTGAGCCATATGATGCATATTTTTCTGATTTTCTGATTATGATTAACAAGTACTCATGGAAAATAACAACATAAACAATTTTTAGCCCACATGAACAACATTTTATCAATCAAAAGCCATGAAATCTCAAATTTCTTTTGAAAAAATTGAATTACCGCTTATTTGTGTGTTTCGGGTTTCATGTCCATGGCTGCAAATCTGAAAATCAGCAGCACTTCATGCTCAGCACGATCACAAATCACCATTCCCAGCCCGTGGACCAATCCGATCAATGCCGGACAAGCCTCCATCATTCTTTCTTCTTCCTTCCTCTTCCCACATGAACTTGCCTTTAGAAGAGAGAGAGGGAGGAGAGAGAAAGACTAGATTTCCATCTCAGCATTCAGGCCATCAATTGACGGGCAAAGGGCGGCGATAGAGTCAGCATTCAGGAGGGAATGAAGCCCCATAATCCATTGGGGGGGTTGTTTGTAGCAGGCAAGTTGCCTCTCCATCCTCCATGGCGCATTTTTCGGGCGCCATCTTCCTCCACGTTTTTTCATCCCTCTTCATTCTCTCTCCATGTTTTTTTCTTCATAAGGTGCATAAATTTATTTTTTTTGGGGGGGGGGGGGGGGTCCAAACTCAAAAGGCATGCTCAAATTTGGCCTCCCAAGTGTTTACCTTTTCATATCTTGACCATTTTGTGGCCATTTCCCCATCCGGACTCCGAATTGAGCTCTGAGAAATCCTGGTCGTCCGGCTTGGCATCCCGCATTGGCCAGTAGCTCGTGTCCACCTGCACGACTATCTGAAAAATTATGAAAAATCAACAAGTGTCGCTCGGGCGCCTTCAAAGCACTTTGGTGCTTAAAATCGTCCTAGATCGAGCCGCCGCCTTTGACGGTGAATATTTTTCCCTTGATATTCATAATTTTTAGCTATTTTTAAGCACTTTCCGGTACCAAAATTCCACTCTCAAATGTGATGTTGTATGGTGGTGGAAACATCAAGGAGGCTTAGCTTGGATATACCTAAGAAATGTCCAAGTTTGATGTGAGAATACAAAGGTTTGAAGGAGTGTAGATAGAATTTAGAATACAAGAGCCTCAAACATTATATGAAGATATGTTTTCATGGCCAAATTTTATAATGTTATGGATTTGAAGATATTATAATATGAGTTTCTTATTTTAGATATAGCATCGTTGAAAGTGGCATGTATAAGTTTCATGAACTAAGACCTTAAAAGAGTCACCACTAACTAGGTGTGGTTTAATAACTTGATTTGATACCGTATTGTAGTAAGTTTGGATAACCTATGATGTGATGGTTCTTCTTTTTTGTGTAAACCAACAAATACAAGTATGCTAAATAATTGCTCACCCCATTTTTGTTTTTTGTATGTATGTGCATATATAAATGTCTTTTGTTCAAAAGTTCCATCTATCTTAACAATATGTGGACAAGATAGATATTGGCTTTGACCAAAATTAACTAGCTTAAGCTTAACACTTTGAATAGCTAAATGAACTTGCATATCATAAAACAAAGATTTATATACCAAGCTAGAAGTTTATGATTTTTCTAAGACCAAAGATTTAACCTTTGACTAATGGTTTGTGTTTCTAAAAAAATAGATACAAATTTTATTATTAATTAATATTTAGTTGTTAACTAAGATATAAAGTACAAAATTGGAGTGAATTCACTTTATACGAAATTTCAGCACAATATAACTAATGTTTTTGAAAGACTAAAAAACATTAAGTGGATTCTCTCATTGATATTGGTGGTGTCTACAAACACCAAGGTAACTACATAAAATACCTTAAAATATTAACAAGCATATATTTCATAGCCATGCAATTTATTATGAAAGCCCTTAAGAAAAGGGATATATTTATTATGGGAGTCAAAATGAGTCCATGTAGAGTCACTGCCTTTTACATCGTATATATCTTCCGTCTCTATCAATAGATGGTGTCTTGAAGCAAGAAGGATGTTTGTATAATAGATGGTGTCTTGAAGCAAGAAGTGATTGAAGGTTGGATATATCTTCCGTCTCTATTAATCATGGTCTCGTGCGATACTGATGATGAATATAAAATATCATCATTCTCTGCTCTAGTCCATTCATCTCAATGACAACCTTGAATTCTGCGTACAATTCATGTCCATATTGAATTGGCTCCTATCCATATTGATCAAACTTGATGACTTCACTTGCATCATGGTATTTGCTTAAGCAAGTCCAGTATGGTAGAAGTTCGTTGATCAAGATATATCAAATGTTTTTAGATAAATGTAGTTCTCAATAGGATTTGGACATCCTTTATAAGGGCTATCATCTATGAGAATAGTCTTGGTATACTAGGAGGCTGCTAAATTGTTGGCAATGGTGGCTAATGGGACCAAACGCAGCAAGAGGGAGGGTGCTTGAAAGTGGGTGATAACTATGAAAGAAGGTGCAAGGCACTAGAGGAGTTGTGGGAGGAGTGGCAGTAGTCAAGAAGGCTAGATCACCATGTGGATGAAGGCTGATGGGGCTAAAATCTATACACAAGGGTGAGAACTTGCACAAAAGGAATGAGAGTGAATGGTGGCCAACCTGTCTATTTATAGAGGTTGAAGGGTACCCCAAAAATTAGAGTTTTGGGGGACCATTGCAACTCTCTCGAACCACACATTGATTTCACATTTTTCATTAATCAAGCATGTTTATGGGATATTTAACAATGCTAATCAACTATCAGGTATGTTTTAGCTCAATAAATCCCCCTCTTGCACATTGTACCACCCTCTTGCTTGCTCAAAGGAACAATCCTTCTTATGTAGCATTCTGATGAGCCATCTCCTTCATTGAAGGATTTAGGAAATGGAAAAGAATCACCTACCCATTTAGAGCATGTGCCACACTCCTTGATTGATCCTAAATATGGATCATGTTCCAATATTGATGCTTAGTCTCCTTAAAAAGAGTAGTAAAGTTCAATCATCACAAAACCCTTTTGGCATTGCTTGCATCTAAAGAAAATTGAATTGCTACTATTTCAACCATAAAGAGTTTATTGGTATCCATAATAACATCTATTGCTATCTTTAACTTTTCCAAAGTTTGACTTTGTTTATTTCCCTATTCAGTGTGATTCCCTTTCCTTTCAAGTCAATCAATCATGGGACTACTACCTTGGCATAATCATGAGTTAATCAATAAGGAATCTAGACAATCCTAAGAAGATTTGTAGCTCTTTGAAGGTTTTATGTCCCCTCAATAATTTTCTTAATCTTATCAAGTTCCCTACTAGTTCCATGCTTAGAAATGATATGGCCATGATATTTGTCCATCTAGTCCCCTCACTAATTTTCTTAATCTTATCAAGTTCCCTACTAATTCCATGCTCAAAAATGATATGGCCAAGGCATTTGTCCATCTTTACAAAGAAATTGCACTTGGATTCTTTGGCATAAATTGTATGTTGTGTGTTAGGTATTCTAAATACTTTGCTAGGGAAAATAGGTGCAACCCAAGCTCTATCTACACATTTATATATTTGAATTTCTACCTATAAGTGTTAGAATTTACTTAGCTAATAGGGGGTTTACAAATAGATCTAACATTTGAGTTATACAATCAACCTCTCTTTTCTCTAATGGCAAGTCGTAACATAAATAATAGAAAAAATATATTGAAAATCACTATGGAATTGACTTAAAGTATCTATACATTCTACATTTCACCAAAAAGAAAAACTTTCGTGTCCATAAAGCAAAATACGTTTGCACAATTTTCTCACACCGTACCATCCATAGATCATAAGGTTTTGTATCCATAAGCATGCATAATTCAAGAGAAACTATTGATGGAGAATTTGGTACATTGTAGTCACCTTGAATAACATAATTTAAACCCCACAATCACTCTTCAACCAATTATATATTTTCCCTATCCTTACTATACTTTGGAACATTGAGGTATGCTTATATCCTTGAATGTAGATTTCCAAATTGGATATCATTATATCCAAGATCTTCTTGTCATATCCACACATCATGGACAAAACATATATGATGAGCACTTAATGCGACCTTAAACTTTTTGAGAAGAGCATAGATCACAAAATGGTGAGTGCTATAATGAGCTATCACGATTTAAACCCTTTTTCCTTTGGCAAATGAAAACATTATTACTAATTCAGTTGGACTAAAGTAAGAGTTCCACATGGATGATATTAAGCTATGGTGATTGTGCTCTTTGTATGCACAACCTGTGTAATTTTTGCAATATGTTTGTTTTTCCTTTTTGTAAACCCATTTTGTTGTAGGGTATACCTATATGTAAATTGTATATTTATCCCATGAGACCTTAGAAAAACACTAAGCTCATTAGAGAGGTATTGTTTCCCTCCATTTGACCTTAGGAACTTAACTTTCAAGCTTGTTTCTATTTCCATAATAGCCTTTAAAGTTTTGAAGTGCCCAAACATTGCACTCTTTTCCTTCATCATGAAATATACCTAAAGTTTCATAAAGCAATTATCAATGAAAGTAACAAAATACTAAGTGTCTCCAAGGGATAACTTCTAGGTAGGCCCCCAAACATCTATATGGACCACATCAAGTATACTCTTACTTAGATATCTATCATGAAAAGAGCATTGCCTTGCTTGCTTTACAAACTTTATGCAATTCTAAAACTATGAATGTAGGCAACCCAGTAACCAACCCTTGCAATTGCATAAATCTTAGGCTTTGGAGGTTTTCATGTCCAATATGTTTATGCGATATTTCAACTCCTTTGTCTTTAGCATACATAGTAGCATTTATAGGAGGAATTCTAGAATCCAAAGTAAACATGCAGTCAACTCTGCTTTCTTTTGCAACTAACTTGCACTTATTGTTGAAGTCTTCAACAAAATAGCCCTTTGCATTAAATCTAACCTACAATCCTTGCTCTACTATTTGACCAACAAAAAGTACCAAATTATTTGTGATGGATGGCACATGTAAAACATTGGACAAAAACTTTGTCTTAAAAATTATGCAAGGGTAAATTAACGTTTCCAATATGTGGAATCAGATGAATGGAATCATCAGCCATCTATACATAACCTAGACTTTGTAGATAATGTATCTCTCTAAACCATTAAAGCATGATTAGTCATATGATGTATCTAAATCAACATACCATATATCATCACATGTCCCCTTTCTTGTAACAACATTCACAATATATTACAGGATAAACAAGAACTCATTTTTTTCATCATTCTATCTTGAAGATGATGCATAATTTCTTTATTACAATTTTCCACTATGAATCTCATCCTTCTTATCAAAGCAGTAAGCTACAATATGACATGTTCTTTCACAATAATGATGGATAATACAAGAATTGCTAGAACCTTTATTTTACCATCCACCTCTTCCTTTAGAGCTCCCCCTATCTCTAGAATTGCCATGGCCTCTCAAAATCTGCATTTCACCCCTATTTTGATGGTTATCACCAACAGACCCTTAGCATGACCTCTTGAAGAGGATTTATCACATCCACATCTTAAACTTGAGTAAAATGCTTGGATGTGTTCACAACTTCTTTGAGATGATTCGCCCTACATATTGATCTCTTTAGTGATCATGAGAGAGAACAATTCATCAAAATCTAAAAATGGCTTCTATATATACACAAAAATAAAAGATTTATAAGCATTCTCATTATCAAGGCCACCCAAGGCAGACGAAAACAAATCATCATCATTAGACATTGCATCAATAGCTGCTAAGGCATCTGCAATACTTCTCATCTTCAAAACGTACTTATTTATAGATATGTTTCCTTTGTTTTAAGTATTGAACTCTTGCTTGAGTTGAATCTTCTATGTCTTTGTATTTTCTAAAAATATACTTTCAAAGGTTGTCCAAGCTATGTGTGAATTTTTCACATTTCTGATATATCCCAACACAATAATCAATGACTGCAGACAACAAATACATTGCCTTTTTGTCCTTTTCATTCCATTCTTTTCATACCTTTACTTCTTCTGCAACCGCATTATTGAGAAGTTATTCTTATCTAGCTTCTCAATAATAGGATTTTCATTGTTCTCGGCCATTATGACACAACTAAGTGCCAAACAACAAGCAGAGCTTCCATAACCCTTTATAATATGTACACAACAATGAATTGGGCAAACTTTTTTATAGACTGTCTAATAATACATACAATATGCAACCTGTTACAAATAAACCTTGCATTTACTTCTTCATAAATACCTTAGAAATTACACATTTGAAATTTGTAACATATGCATTTGAAAATAACTAACATAACCAAAATTATAGTATGCTTTGAAACTACTATATGTGACCTTATGGACCTAAAATGGAGCTTGAAATGACCTCAAATATACACCATTTTGCTTGCATATCAAATCTCACAGTAATTTGAGATCTTTGATCCACCCTACTTTTAATGCCTCCATAGGTACTATCTAAAGATAGAGAGAATAAGAGAGCTTCTTATTGATTGATTGTGCTTAAATCCTTACTTCTTCTCCTTCACTTTGGCCTTCAAAACTAGCCTCTCTCAGTGGTACTACTTTTGATATCATGTCATTAATCATATGATCGGGGACTTATTTGAGTTACTGCACCAAGCACACACAATACACACAAAAGGAAGCTCACTCAAGAACACAATAAGAGAGATGGAAAACAAAACATATTTATGTTTCTTTTTCTTCATTCTTCCTCACAAAATGAAATGTACACAAAGCATAGATAAGATACAAAATTAAGGAAAGTGACCTACTAAGTTAAACAGTGCATAATTGACTATACTAACCAATTGGAGCTATAACTATGCCAGTTGTAGGTAAATGTAACCAAATATTAAAATTGATAAGTTAGTGGCTATATGAGGATCATAATGATCACTAATGTTCTAAGTGTAGACATTTGGATCCATCTAACTATGCAGTCCATCATCAATGTCACATTTTTTGAGCTTACCATCTCCACAAGACCGGACCTATTCCCACATTCATTAAAGCCATAACATTGATAATAGCAATATAGGAATTCTCCGATTTGATTATGACCTATCATCTTGCAAGTTGGCTTTCAAGTCGTGATTGAGTTGGTTTTTGACAAGTGTTACCGTGTTTCCCGCAGCACAGGGGAGCGGAAAATGAAAAAAAGGAAAATAGTAGAAAAGGCGCAGGATAAAAGCAGGAAAAGGCACCTTGACCGGTAACCAGACCCTGAAAAATTTAAATGTTTGGGCACGACCCTCAGAAAGCCTCGATGTCACCCCGAGACAACAAAAGAGTAAAAGGGCGCACCATTAAAATGTGGGAGCGCCCCCGAATCTTTGTAGAAGAGTGCCAGGCTCACTCCTGTGCAAAGTGTATGCATTAGTTGGGAATAGGATAAATTAGAATGGTGGGAAATGGGAAAAAGGGCCTAGGCTACAGCCGGCCATGTAAAAAAGGGAAAAGGGGATGACTGCCCAAAAAGGATTTAGGGCTTTGTATATAAAGTTGAAAAGTGAATGAGAAGCTCATTCTTTGGTGTGTGGCAAAAAGAGTCTTCTTCTTCCTCTCTTATTTTCTCCTTCTTGCTTGTGTGTGCTCTTGAGAGAGGGAGTGTGAGAGTGTGAGGGAGTGAGTGTGTGTGGGAGTGAGGGATCAAGAGGGTGAAGCTCTTTACCATCTCCTCTTCCCTTTTTCTCTTCTCTTCTCTTCTCTTCTCTTGCGCGCACGGCTATGGAGGATGGAGCTTGGAGATGGAGGAGGCTTGAGGATGCTTGAGCTAGCATCAAGAATCGTGGAGCTACCAGAGTGCAAGAGAGAGGAGGGTACTCGATCAAGCATCAAGGTAAGCTCACTACACTCGTAGAAATCGACGGTGCGTCGGCTAGGTGAGAGATAGCCATTAGAGCTCGCTTGAAACGCTTGAAACAATAAGCGGTATGTGGGTCTTGGCGGTTGAGCGAAGGCTCCCACATTTTGGTTCCGTTGCTGGGACCAACGGATTCAAGCTTGAGCACTTGCGCGCCTCATATTGAGCATCAAAGTAGGGTACTCATCCCCGAAATAGAGCTTGAGATAGGTAGGAAGTTTGGGTGTTTTTAATCTTCAAAACAAGTAAGTATTTTGGGATATTTTGGTCGTTTGATGATTGGAAAGCATGGAGAATCTATTTCAGTTTTTTGCCTTCGATCTTTGTTGCATTTAGCATAGGTTAGAGTTAGGAAATCGAACCGGAAAAGGGTAGGGTTTACTGTTTCAAAACAGGGCAAAACAGGAAAAAATCGTGCAAAATGTGTAAAATGCTCGCTAATGAGGCCTAAGATCGGCAAGTGAGTGATTGGAGACATCAACGCCACATTTGGGAAGGCATATAAGAGCCAGGAGGCCAAAAGAGAGCTCATTTGTGCCATTTCAGTGAGAGAGAGAGAGAGAGAGAGAGAGAGAAATAGAGAGCTCCAGCCCGTGTTGATTCGATCGCATCACCGACGCACTTACCGGCCCGTTTAGGTATACAAACCTCTCCCTCTACTTCCCTAGATAGGATTTGGAAGTGCATGACCATGGCGCCGGCCTACGTTGGGTGAAATGATTGAGATTGCGTTCGCGCGGGTTACGTGTGCCGCATTCAGCTCGTCCGAGTGGCCTCTGCCCTCGGACCGCGGCCCTCGAACCGTCTGAGGCAACTGTCCGAGTCAACCCACTCGGCCGTCCGAGTCAAAGCGCTTTGCCATGTGGCACATTCGGCCTCGGCCCGTCCGAGCGACCCGTTCGAGTCTCAAATTCGGCCCTCGACACACTCGGGATTCGGTCCTTGGCCAAGCGCCGTTCGGCCCATCCGAATCACCCTGTCCCAACCTGCCATTTGGCCCGTCTGAATCAAAATCGTCCGAGTCAAATTCAGAAATTCGGCCCTCGACCCCGTGCCTTGGCCCGTCTGAGTGACCTACTCGGACCTGTGACCAGTTGGTCCGAGTGTAACTTTTTGTCAAATCTGTCAGAAATTTGACTCGACCCGGCAAATACGCATTAGCGCAAACTGTCGAAATCCTTCGGGCGCTCAAAACTTGATTCTGGCACATGTGACAAGAGAAATTGTAGTGCGCAGCCGCTTAGCGGCTAGAAGTGGACAGTTGTGGGACCCAAGGACTTGGACGCGAGCCGCTGAACCGTAAAACCTGATCAATCGGAAGCGAACAAGGCAACATACAAGGAAACCCTAAACCTTGACTAAACGGCCAGAAAATGGACCTACAAGTCTATCAGACCCGAAACAAGTGATAGTGTGTAGGACACTGAGGAATTGGTCGTTGCACTCACATGGAATTTTTGCACTTGAAGTACACTTAAGAAAGCTGAAAGCCTGATTGGGCACAAGTGTACGAGGAATGACACACTCACCGAGTGACCATAAATTGAGGTCTGTATTCAATAACCAAAGGAACTTACTTAGATAAACCACTCAAGGAACCCACCAATAGGAGAGGAGCCAAGACATAGACAAACAATTGAAGCGCAGGGTAGGACCAAGCAAGGAGCGCCAACGACGAGGATCTGTCAAGACTATTCAACCTGATCGATAGCGCAGTGGCGCAAGAATTTTACCATGACGGAAGAAAGCTCAGACCATCCATCTAATGAGGAGCTTAATTTGAGTGTATTCCCAGATGCTATCTAGCAGATGGTGAGCAGTTACGACGCGCACGCCCGGTACAAGCACCGCGTAGGACAGCGGATGCAATCATTGCAGATCTAGAGGAGGAGAGAAGGCTAGCCCGCAAGGCATTGCAGGGAATAGTTGATTATAATAGGGATCAGCAGAGGCGAGGAGCCAAAGGCAAAGCATAGACCTGCATGAGGTGCAACGAGTGCTGAACTTGGCTGGCCGAAACCGAACGGACCAGGAAAGAGTGCTAGAGGGAGACTTGATGTTAAGCGAGCTCCTCATGAAACGGCTGCTCGATAACATCGCAGTAGAGTAGAGTACCACTGCACTAGCGACGTCACTGCTTGTAGGATTAGGGGCAAACCAAGGCTCAAAGAGCCAGGCCAAAATACCCATTGTTGCCAAGAAACTCGATAAGTACCAACCTCGTGACGACCCCTACAGCTTTGTTGAGCAGTTTGAATAAGTCTGTGAAGCCAACGGCCTCAACGACCAGACTCAACGTTTGCAAGCATTTGGGCTTTGCCTAGGCGACAAGGGTAGGACGTGGTATACAAGTCTGGATGCTGTAGAGCGAGCCAACTTCAATAATCTCAAGGATCTCTTCGTCAAGAGATTCGTCGAGCCGGGATACTCCGATAACTTGCTGGTGCATTTGATGAACGTCAAGCAGAAAGAGAAGGAGGACATCCGCGACTACGTGACCCATGTGTGAAGTCTCTTTAAGAGAATCCCTCTAGGCAAGCGAGCTACTGACAAAGCAGTTTCAACTGTATTCATTAGCGAAATTTGAGACGAGGAGTTATATAAGGCATTGGCAGGCAACTCGAGCTTGCAGCAGGACGTGGTGGCTAGAGTTTTTGAGGAAGCCATCGGAGTAGATGACCAACTGAAAGAGCGGAGCTCTAGGAGCTCAAATCTAGAAGAGACCAACCCGTGAAGCTCAGAGAGAATGTCAGCCTCTAGTGAGTGGTCAATCCCATCATCCCAAGATAAGGGGAAGGCCACCGAGACAGACCAAGGCTTGGCTGAGGTCAAGATGGAATTAGCCAAGCTACAAGACATGTTGAGACGACCAACGCGCCCGCACTTCCAATGCGTGTATTGTGGTGGAAACCACTTGTCGGCCGAGTGTCAAGACCCTATGTCAAGACCTTGTGCTAGCTGCGGTAGGTTTGGCCATGATGTCGCACATTGCAGACTACCAAGAAGACTTCCATACTCGCAACCCTACGGCCAGCCTTATCAAGCTAACCACCCGTCCCTAGAATGGACATAAATCCTACAGGCATTCCTAGACCACCTGGTCCTTACGTGACCCACCCACCGAGCGACGCTCCAGTACACTACGTGGAGGAGCCGAATGATGAAGAGACCTACATATACCCTTACGTCTCGCACGACGACGAGGGCAACACGGTCCTCATGGATTATCGACCCGTCTGGTGATGACGTTAGGACGAGGACGAGGTAGAGGCTTAGGAGGGCAGCCGCAGGATCCAGTCCCTTGTTGAACTTGCGGACAACCCAGTCATGTCTCATCACGCTGCCCTGAAAGAGAGTAGCAAAACAGGGACAAGGCTAACCAAAGGTGCACAGAGTGCAAAATCACCCATCTTTTCATAGACTGCCCAAAGCGGAAGCCGTCCTCTAGCTCAGCCAACTTGCCATCCGTCCCATTGTGGCTGTTTGGTGTCGAAAACCCCGATGGGGAGGCCACACCTATTCCCTTGCAGATTATGACCCGAGCCCAAATGAAGCAGGCCGCCGGCATCTCTCTGCCAGGACCTAGAAATCTTGACACAACCTCGATAGGAAAAAAAAGCCACAGGCGGAAAAAGAAGAGATTGGAAGCTAAGGTCGCACTAAAGACCGAGAGTGCTATGACTCTACCTACGGGGAAGAAGGTCTTAGACGCGGAGGTAGAGACTTCAGCCCCTAAGACAGCCGAAAAGGGAAGCACTAAGGTGGGGGAATACCCGCATCTGAAGCGACAATTAGAGGCCATAGAAAAGGTGAAGGAATGGGTGAGGGAGGCTCAACAGCATCTCAAAGACGATAAGCCCATCATAGAGGACGAGATCGATGATCTCTCCAGTGTAAGCACACCAATATCACCACTTCAACCTAAGTCGGCAGAAGCAACTGTGCTGCAAGCAGTGCCGCTAAGACCAAGCCTAGACGCGACAGAGCCGCAGATCAGTCGCGTCCATTGGCACGGACAATCTAGGCTAAGGGAAGGACGAGTATCTAATGATCTCTTGACCACGCTAGTGACCACCCCTGTAACACTTAGCCTAGGAGATCTGCTTAAGCAGCACCCTATCCTATGGCAAGACCTTAAGCAGTGGGTTGAAGGATCACAAGAGCAGGTCACGGCAGACCCTCGAGACCAGGATGCAGAAACGCAATTGCCAAGCTTGACGCTGCACTCCGTGCCTAAATCTTGGCACGTCAATGCCTTTTGGGAAGGCTCCGAGATGCATGCGGTCCTGCTGGTCCTAGCCCTGGGTGACACAACAAGGAAGGGAATCATAGACACGAGAGTTGGGGTTAGTGTGCTTAGCCACGCAGTGCTTTAGACTTGGGAAAACCCGCCTGTCAAAGCTGCTAGGTTTAATGCCACGCTAGCAAACGGTATGAGAGTGAAGCCATTCAGGGTACTGAGGAATTGGCCAGTGAAGATCGTAGGTGTCTAGTTCTCTGTCGACTTTATAGTCATGAAGGGAGTGGACTACAATGTCCTATTAGGCCGACCCTGGATGTGCAATGCTAGAGTCATCGAAGATTGGGGTAACGGCTTGATCTTCCTTGGCAATAGAACGGACGCTGTAAAAATAGAGATGGACACTTGGAAGACCTCACCAATCGACCTAGATGCCATCTCTGCTATGCTCAAGGGGAACACTCAGGTCAAGAAGCCCAATGGGTCCTTGACCAAGTATATCCCATGCCCAGAGGATGAGCGGGATTGGATGCACGTTCTCGCTACAATCGACCTGCCATTCTTAGACCATGAGGCGTATAAGCAGGCCATCAAAACGATCGGCAAGACCAACGAAGCACTCTCTACACCAGTCTGCATGCTGGCAGCAAGTCTCCATGGAAAGCCTAAGCCTGTCACCTTCCAAATACCATCCAACAAAAGGGAACTCTAGAGGGTACTGGAATACCTAACGGACCAGCTAGCTGGCAACCCAGCTGTAAACTTCAAACCACTCTAGGATCTCTTAGAGGATTCCAAGTGGCAATGTACCAGGGTGCACGAGTTAAACCTCATGTATAACTAGGCCCTCGTTCCTAACCAACGACACGAGGCATGCCAAGTCCTAGGAGACGACGAGCAATCGAACGACAAAGATTCTAGCGACGAATACGAAGGCTGCCAATCCTTCAGTGATGAGAGTGAGGGTGAAGTAGATACCATAGAATATGACACTGAAGGATGAGAAATTGAGCAGATACGAGCAAACACCAAGCCGCAGAAAAGGCAGGCCCTTAGAATAGAGCGAGGAGTCATGCGCATGGAATGTAATCGTGCTTGGTTGGAATGCATAGGGGCCATAGACCTTGAGCAAGCAGGCCTAGCCCAACTAGGAACGACATCAATACTTAGAACCGAATCGCCATCTGGACTACGGCCACCAGGGGAGACCACCTCTTCTAGCGAAGATGGAGGGTTTGACTCTAAATCAGAAGTTACTTCGGATAGTGACCCAGAGATCCCTAGGCCGCCCATGACCAGACGCACCAAGGGGGACTTACCCGTCCACCTGAGGAGCAGACGGTTAAGGCAGGATAAGGCAAAGCACCCTAGGGATACATGATCAAAAGAACAACGAAAGCCGCAGGACCTCCTTAGACGTTTCACAAAATTCAAAAAAGGGAATAGGGTGGTAGTTCTGTTAGGTGCCAAACGTCAAGGGCAGACAAGCAAACCAATCGAAGGACCAGCCAAGGTCAAAGAGGTAGACCTAGCCCTGGAAGGGAAGACACCCCGACTAGTGTTCATTGCCGATGACTTGACTGGTAAAGAAGAATTGAGTCATGTCGCTCTCTTGCGGGAGTACATAGACGTATTTGCCTGGTCCTTAGAAGAGCTACAGGGGGTAGATCCGAGTGTTGTGACTCACAACATACCCACGACGTCGGACGCAACGCCGGTCAAGCAGCAACCGTACCCTATGACTCCAAAACACGCTCATGCTGTCAAAGAGAAAATTGACAAGCTGATGAGAGCTGGATTCATTTACGAAATTGAGCATCGTGATGAAGAAGAATGGCAAAATTCGAGTGTGCGTCAATTATAAGAAGGTGAATGCTACTACGAAGAGAGACAACTATCCCTTGCCATACACCGAGCACATGCTTGAGAGGGTGGCAGGCAAGGAAGCTTACAGTTTTCTGGATGGCTTCTCAGGGTACAAACAAGTGCAAGTGCATCCTACAGATAGGCATAAGGCCGCCTTTGCCACGGAGTGGGGCGTCTTTGCATACATAGTCATGCCCTTTGGGTTGACCAATGCCCCCGCCACCTTTCAACGTCTCATGTGCACCATCTTTAAGGACATGCTTCGCAAGGAGTTAGAGGTCTTTGTCGACGATCTGTGTGTCCATTCGACCTCGATCGAACACTTAGACAAACTCCACACAGTCTTTGAATGGTGCCGCTTATATCGTCTCTCCTTGAACCCCTTGAAGTGCCAATTTTAGGTAAAGCACGGATGCATCTTAGGACACTGGTGTCGAAGAACGGCATTGCCACTGACTTCTTGAAGGTCAGGGTTATTGTTGATCTTCCACCCCCAATTAATTGCAAGGGAGTTCAATGCTTTTTAGGCCATACAGGATACTATCGGCGATTTGTACTAAACTAAGCGCTGATCGCCAAGCCATTGTACAAGCTGCTGACCGAGGCATGCCAACGGGCATACGAAGAATTGAAAAAGGCTCTAACAACAGCACCAATTCTACGAGCCCCAGATTGGACCATTACCTTCCACGTGCACATCGATGCTTCTAAATTTGCCGTGGGGGCAGTGTTGTGCCAACCTGGTGAGCATAACTTAGATTACCCAGTGAGCTTTGCTAGCAGAAAACTCACTGAGACGAAGATGAATTACTCGATAACAGAAAGGGAGGGATTAGCCATGGTGTTTGCTGTGAAGAAATTCCGGCATTATCTATTGGCCACACCCTTCATCTTCTTTGTGGACCATCAAGCCCTGCTCTACTTAGTAAACAAACCTTGTGCTATAGGACGCATAGCTCGATGGCTCCTTTTGCTCCTAGCGTTCGATTTCTTCGTGGTGGTACGAAAGGGAAAATAGCATTACATGGCTGATCACATGTCTCGCATACCCACAGGAGAAGCCGCTGGACAAGGCATCATTGACGAGTTACCTGACGCCCACTTATTCCACTTGTCCACCGAGAGAGATCTATTTAAGGCTGATCTAATGCCATACTGGACAGACGACATAGTCCAAGTGCTTGAGCATGGACTACCTGAGCGACCAATAGAAAAGGCACGACTTAGATGCTTGATCCTGAAGATCCAGCCCTACCAGAGCTAATTGCAAGCCAACTCTATAGGCTGGGGCAAGACGGATTGCTGCATAGGTGCGTGTGTGAGCATGAGATGCACGATGTGCTCTCGGAGGCACACAGCGGCATCGCGGGAGGACACTTTAGCAGAGACACGACAGCACTGAAGGTGCTGCAGTCTCAACTATGGTGGCCCACACTTTTCCGCGATGCCACGCGATTCGTCAAGCATTGTGACAAGTGCCAATGGACAAAAGTCCCGATTCGTAAAGATCAAATGGAGTTGACCCCAATCATGGCTCGCCAACCCTTCGAAAAATGGGGAATTGACTTCATAGGACCATTAGTCTTGCGGCACAGTACTCACAAGCCAAGTACATCGTAGTGGCCACAGATTACCTCACGAAATGGGCAGAGGCAAGGGCCACGCGAAAAAATGACTCTAGGATGACCGCCAAGTTCTTATGGGAGCAAGTGATATCGTGCTTTGGTTGCCCCATCGAACTGGTTAGCGACCAAGGCACTCACTTCATCAACGAAGTGATAGCACATCTCCTATCCACCTTTCTCATCATCCATCGCAAATCCTCACCATACTATCCTCAGGCTAATGGCGAGGCAGAATCAACTAACAAAATTCTTATCAACATCCTGACTAAAGTAGTCTCAGCCTCATGAAGCGACTGGGACAACAAGTTGATGGCAGCCTTGTGGGCCTACCGCACAGCTTATAAAACGACTGTCGAGCCAAACCCCCTTTAGGCTGACCTATGGAACTGAGGCAATTCTACCGTTAGAATTCTTCGTCCCTAGCTTGAGAATAGCACTCCAAGAACGTTGGGAAGGAAAGGAAGCATGGACGCAACGCCTGGTCGAGCTGGAACGCCTATCAAAGACTCATCTTCTAGCCACCCACACGCTTATCTGTGAGAAAGCCCGACGCAAGAGCTGGTTTGACAAGCATTTCAAGCAACGCGAGTTTGAACAGGGTGACTTAGTGCTCCTCTACTCAATTAAAGGACATAAGCAAAAGATGAAATTCAGAGGTCTCGGACCCTTCAAGGTTCGGGCAATCAGCCGAATCGGCAATGTCGAGCTTGAGACCCTAGACGGTGAAAGAATAGGCTTCTTCAATGGTAGTCGTGTCAAGAAGTCCTTCCCTCCCACTCATCCTTTGCATGAGCCACCAATGCTAGAACCGCCAGTCAAAATACGAGCAACCACAATCACTGAAATCAACGAAGATGATGAGGAAGTTGTAGAGCCCGCTTACCTTCGTGTCACGGTCACTGCCAAGCAAACATGCGCTTTCAACACCTTGATCGATGAGGGAGCAGACTTCAATGTCTTAACCCACAAGCATTGGATCCAACTTGGCAAACCACTACTTCAACCCACAACTGCCAAATTAAGCCCATATGGGGCTCAATCTTATGCACTTCTTGGCAAGTGTAGGGTCGCTGTTTCTATCGAGTCTGAGACTGTTCCAATGCTTTTTTACGTGTTTCCCAGTGCTACAGAAGCAGGCATGGAGTCACTGCTCGGGTGAACCTTCAAAAAGCAGACTCACTGTAATGTTGATTATGAGTCACAGCGCATCCACCTAGCAATCGGCAATGTGCGCATTGTCACAGATTTCAGCAAGGGCTGCGTGACACCATCACCGTCCGGCAGGTCCACCGATAGAAACATCCGTAGGCAAGACTAAGGAGGGGGGTAGTGTGCAGTTGCCACTCCTCGACTTCCATAAACTATAGCCCGCAACGACCAAAGCAAGGGTCCAACAGCCTCGCCTCCAGTGGGTGCCTAAACAGCCTCGAGAACCGCCTAGGACTAGACGCACCTATCCTCATAAGACCCAGCACTCTAAACTTAGGAGGCCAAGATGCAATCATGGGAAAAGCTGCGTAATTAAGCAAGATGGGTCCCTAAAGCTCTCTTGCATGCGCAAGACTACTATGAGGGAAATACCTCACCGTGGATCCCCAAGGCCCCCACGACCAAAGGCACTAGTCGTACGCCACCCTTAGGCTTGATTAGCCCACGTCCCTCAGCACCGTGAAACCATAGGCCGCAGCGCTCTTCAGAGCCCCAACCATCTAACTCATTTATGCTTCGGACCAACAGAGTCGCACAAACCTATCGGGCCAAGCAACAACCACTGTCATAGGAGGCATCACCTGACCAAGTCAATCCCACTCCCCAAAGCAAAGCTGAATGTAGCCATCCATCTATTAAGGCTGACCCTAATCCACCCATGTCCCAAACAACCCAACCACTAGCTCAAGGAAACTCCCAACCGCAACTATGTATTGTCAAGGCCTCTAGTTCTAGCAAACCTCGACCGCTTGTCGGCCTTACGCCCTCCTATGAATGAAAATCATTTCTAGCACTAGGCGCTGACCTTGCCGAGGACACAGGTGATGATGTGGTGGACTGCATCAAACGACTCGATGCCACCTTCATGTCACTCGCCCTCAGCTATGATCGCTTGGATTTGGGTCTATTAGCAGAACCCTTTGCAACGGAAGTGCGCAATATGCCTTGCTTTTGGGAGACTTTTGAATTCGCCTTTGCAAAGGCTTCTCGCTCTGCTGCTGAGTTTCTTGGTAGCGAGGTCTCCAATGAGAAAGCCATTAAGCAATGTCTCGTCACGTCATACGATCCACGTACCACTTCTGCTATCACTGATCAAGAGATCGCAAGGTTATCCCACCTTGCTGATACTGGATCACCTTTCTTGAGGCAGTGGTACGCTCTTAGGTTGCAATGGGAGGTTGACAGATGTCGCATAATGACCAACGGCGAGCAATGCTAAGCCATCAAAACGGAAGAGTATGATCCCACTTACATCGTGCCTACCTCGTATAGAGTGTTAACCACTCTTCGGGGCCGACCCATGGACGAGCATATCAAGGGGCATCCCTATCTTGACCGCCTCTTAACAGAGGAAGAGCTCCACATCGCGAGTCAGGTCGACTCTGGTGACTTCCTCACAGATGTCCTCACATACATCACACACGTAGGAATTCGACCCTTTGATCTGGACCGCGCCGATCAACTGGAATACAATCCAAATTTCTACACTTGGCTCCTTCACAAGTAACTCCTATCCCAACAGGCCCAAAGACCCTAACCTTTTGACCCTCAATCCTAGGAAGGATTCTTTTCTAAGACGGAAGGGGAGGGGGTATGGTGAAGGGGAAAGGAATCAGATGGGAAATGAATCAAAAGGGATACAGTAAAGGTAGTGAAAAGCATAAGCATATAGTATGAAAAAATGGTTTCTTAAGAAATTCATTCAAGAGTTTTTATTCTCATGCAACTAGCGAAGTGATATGTGGAAAATGCTAATGAAAGTTACGAATTATGGCAGAAGCACAAAATGTCGCATCAAGACCGCACCCATCGACTCCCGTTCACAGACGAGGAAAGGGAGCAGTATTGCATCCATTTAGAGAACCGCGCCTTTGGCCAGCTCAAGTTCCGAACCATCCACAACATAGAAGTCGTGGTGGCCAAGGAGGAAGTAGCCAGGAGGGTGGTGGAACAATGCAACCTCACAAAGTATATTGAAAAATTCTCGCAGGAGCCAGACCACCTAAAGTGCGTAGAATTCCTCAGAACATACAACCCAAACCAAGAAGGTGGTATTGTAATAGTGGGCAGAGGAGAGGGTGCAAAGCAGGTACAAGTCCGGTTGGATCCAGCCTTGGTGGAGAAGGCTTTGGGATTGGTACCAAAGAGAGAAATGAAACAAAAAAGGGATGTTTATGCCATGCTAAAAATGAAGAAGGAAGAGGTGCTCATGAATGATGGCATAAGCATCCAGGACATCCCTGACACAGAAGCTAGGTTGCAGGCCAAGTTGGTACATGTGCTCTTCTCCAGCCAACGTTACAATTCCTTGATGCATCGAATTAGCATACCAGTGCTGGAGAATGTAGTGGCCCATACCCTAGACGAAGTAGATTGGAATGGGTATGTGCGGAAAACGATTGATCAAGCGGCCAAAGCGCTAGCCCTAGGAAGTGCACCAGCAGGAGGAGAATCTCCGGCTTCTAAAGTTACGGAAAGGAAGAAAGCCTCCTCCAAAGCCTCCTTCATTGGGTATGGAGGAGTCTTGACTGCACTCATCCAGGAGGCAGTAAAGGAAGCACAGGAGGCGGAAGAGGGAGAAGGAGAAACGCCAGAGAGGTCGTCTCCTCACCAGGACAAAGATAGGTCAACCGATAGAACTGAAACAGAAGAAGAAGGGGAGGGACAGACTAGCAAAAAGACAATCAGGAAAACCAAGAAGAAGACGACGCAAAGGAAGAAGAAGGACGACGAAGGCATGAAGAAGGAGAGAGAAGACTTGGAAAGGGCGAAGAAAGAATCCCTAAAAGAAGCAAAGGAGAGAGAGAGAGGACAAAGAGACAGGAGGAGGAGAATGAAAAAGAGGAGTTACAGAAAGCAAAGGAGGCGTCGAAACAAGAAGAAGAAGAGAAGAAAAGGAGGGAAAAAGAACAAAAAGGGAAAAAGAAGGAAGAGCACAGAAAAGTGGAGGAGGAAAGGAAGAGAAAAGCGGATGAGGAAGAGGAAGAGCTACGAAGGAAGGAGAAAGAGGACCTGGCGGAAGCCACCCGCCGGTCCATCGAACAACAGAGCCGAGCAAATGAACTGAGGAGCCTGAGCCCGCATAGAGAAGAGGGGCCAGAGTCTAGCATGCAGGTGCCAGAGTTTGTGCCACCTCTAGTCCCTGAGGGCAAGGGCAAGGCCCCGCTCCATCCAATTCCTATCCTCCTGGTGCCTTCCGCTGAACTCACCCCCATCACCCCCAGCATCCCGACTAGTGTAGTTGTGTCAAACTTCGTGGCGTGGATGCAGTATTTCATCAACAAAGAGATGGGCCAGGGACAGAGCACGGAGACCATGGCCACAGGACAGAAGAGGCCAGCTACAGATGCGGAGTCTAGGTAAGAGCCCAAAAAGCAAAAAGTCAAAGTCTCAACCTCGCTCATCCACACAATGATGACACCATTGGCTGATTACGACGAATACATTGCCGAGCTGCTCTCCCAATTGGAGAAAGCTAAGGAGGAACACAAGATAGCCGTGGCTGAGTTGGTAGCCGAGAAGGAATCAGTGGCCGCCTTCCAGCTGGATAAAACAAGAATGATAGCCTTGCAGTAGAGGGAGATTGCAGATCTCAGACAAGAAATGAAGGCCAGGGATGAGAGGGAGGAACACTGGAGGTAGCTGCTCGAAAACGAGACACAAGAGCTAGTAAAAATGCAAAGAGAGCACAAGCTCCTAATAGTGCAATACCAGGAGCTTGCTGCGAAATCTGCTCAGATTGATGCACTCGTGGCGGAGTTGAATGCCAGGGACGAATAAAGAAAACGAGGCATGGAGGAACAACAGGAGGAACTCGAGCGCCTGACAGACTAGCTGACCTCTGAAAGAGAAGAACAAGAGAGGCTAGTCAGGGAATTGGAAGACTATGAGCAGAAACTTATGATGCTAACCCTAAAATAGGGAGAGGGCTTGGAAGTGATGAACAAAAGAGCAGAGAAGTGGGCTGCGCACAATGAAAAGAGGGTGAAGACACCGGTGTTCTGCCTTGCTTTGGCAGAAAAGGAGAAAATCATCGCAGAGAACAAGGCAGAGGCAGCCCAAGTGGCCTTCAACACTCAACAGAAGGCCTTCCTCGACACCATCCTGGACGCCACCCATGCAGCGCAAGGAGAGCCATTGGAGGTGATGCAAAGAAAGCTCGGCATGGCACGAAGAGCCCTACACGCTGGACTGCAGATGCCACCATTACTTGCGGAGGTTAGGCTGAGCTTGGATGAGCAACGAAAATACCTAATGCTGATCGGCCTAACCCCCCAGGAGATCGACGCCCTCGGATTCGAGGAAGAAGCAGCACATGCAGAACGGCAGGGGGAAGAAGCAGAATTGGAAATCGATATGAATCGATTCAGGAAGGATATAGTCCCACAACCCCCGTCACCGCAGTCTCAAGAGCTGCCACAAGAGGACCTATCTACGGAAAGAAAAGCCGTCTCTAGGGAAAGACGCAAAAATCTGGTGGAGGAAGCCAGAAAAAAACTGAGAGCCAAGCCAGCCGTGCTACCATCCGCACCTCTCCCATCGTGCCCTGATGATCTTCCTACAGGATTCCATGCAGAACTGGTGTTGTTGAAGATACATGAACTAGGAAAGGATCCATTCCCCTTTAGTTTCCTCCTACCCAACAGTCTGCGGAGAGTCCTGCCGCTCAAGGTGATGGACGAGGTAATCGCGGCGGTCGGTGGCCGGTTGGGGCAAAAATGACTGGAAGAGCGGGAAAAGACCCCGACCTCTTGGGGCACAGAAGCGGCTGACTACTAGAAAAATAAAGTTTTTAAAGTCCCACACACTGTACAGGGCTATAAAAGCCAACCCCTGTGGAGGAGGCGAGTATGCGACATCAGCATGCTCGCCTGGATGGCGTTTTGTAACACCCTGCCATTCGAGCAAAACAACCCTATCTACATGGCGTACCCTCGAAGGGTAGGGATAGATTTTGATGCCACCCTCCACGGGCGGTATGACTTCCCCATTATTTATAACTCCACTGTAGTATCCTTTGAGCATACTCTTCTTTTTACCGTCGAAAGCCTAGATGAGTCTATGATGTGCTTCCTTGCAGATTTCTCCTCATGTCCTGACCCCGCTTTTGTAACAACTTGTAATTATCTTAGGTTACTTAGGCTACTTCTTAAGCAGGACCCGACTCCACAAGAGCACGGCCTACCTCCCCTATTCTTTGACCCTAACGCTATAGACAACTGCGCCATGGCTCGTCTCATGATGAGGGCTAGTCTCCTTCCCTCTTTTTGCCTAGACCTCCTAGAAGATATGAACGACAGCCAATTCACTAGGTGCAATCACCCCTTCCTCTCCACCACTTCTCTTCATGTCCGCATGAATCTGAAAGATTACATGCAAAGTCGCTAGTTTTTGAGCAAATCTATCCGACCCCCTTCTCCTCCTCATTCCGATGAAGACAATTAGGCCTATTTATCATTTTCAAAAAAAAAGAAAGAAAAAAGAAAAAAAGAGAGAAAAAATGCACCATAGTCACCGCACCTAGGGTTCTCCCTAGTCCCCTCCCCACTTCACACTTAGGGCACATCAAGGGCAGGACTTTCAGACCTGTCACCCTAAGACTTGCACCGCACCTCCAACGACGCATGAACTGGGTCCTCAAGTGTGGGACGTTACCAAGGGCTAGCCCAAGGTTAGACCCATCTCCCAGTTCCACTGCCACGGGCACCACACACTACACGGCGAAATTGACACACCCCTTAGGGAGTGCACAACTTTTCTTGCAGGTTATGTTCGAGTTTCAAGAACTGACTACTCCACTGAAGAGGATCATCCACGGCATCCTTTAATGACCAAAACTTTTTCCCTGTACCGGTGTCCAGCCATCTGTTTGCTGATGGCTACCATGATTCAACCAAGCCAAGATAGATCTGCCATTGGTATAGATCTTGGAACCTCATCTTCCAAAGATGCATGTCCAACACCTCGAGATCTACGGATCGCTTATTGATTCCACAAGCTTGAAGAGCTTCAACTCAAAGATGAAGACCTTCAACTCAAAGACACAAATTTTCAATGCAAACAGCGTTCGAGGGGGGCTTCTCCAGAATAAATCCCTCCAATACCATCCTCCTAAGGGATTGCTTATTGTTTCAAGCGTTTCTGATCCTCGACGGACGACCGGCTACATAACGGGCGTCACAACAGTGTGAAAGATGCCGAGTATCTTCATGGAGCCTAAAGCAATCCGGAATCTCTCTTGGTCATCGTCCTTCCACTCCATCACCTGTCATTCACCCAACCACCTTGAAAGCAGTGTCATCCACCTACCTGTTTCGCCTCGCAGCCGACCTAACTAGCCACTACGTCCCACCGCAGTACCATGGGACTGGCACTTGGCTAGGAGGGGGGTAATGTTACCGTGTTTCCCGCAGCACACAAGAGCGGAAAATGAAAAAAAGGAAAATAGCAGAAAAGGCATAGGATAAAAGCAGGAAAAGGCACCTTGACTGGTAACCAGACCCTGAAAAATTTAAATGTTCGGGCACGACCCTCAGAAAGCCTCGGTGTCACCCCGAGACAACAAAAGAGTAAAAGGGTGCACCATTAAAATGTGGGAGCGCCCCCGAATCTTTGTAGAAGAGTGCCAGGCTCACTCCTGTGCAAAGTGTACGCATTAGTTGGGAATAGGATAAATTAGAATGGTGGGAAATGGGAAAAAGGGCCTAGTAAAGGGAAAAGGGGATGACCGCCCAAAAAGAATTTAGGGCTTTGTATATAAAGTTGAAAAGTGAATCAGAAGCTCATTCTTTGGTGTGTGGCAAAAAGAGTCTTCTTCTTCCTCTCTTCTTCTCTCCTTCTTGCTTGTGTGTGCTCTTGAGAGAGGGAGTGTGAGAGTGTGAGGGAGTGAGTGTGTGTGGGAGTGAGGGATCAAGAGGGTGAAGCTCTTCACCATCTCCTCTTCCCTTCTTCTCTTCTCTTCTCTTCTCTTCTCTTGCGCGCGCGGCTATGGAGAATGGATCTTGGAGATGGAGGAGGCTTGAGGATGCTTGAGCTAGCATCAAGAATCGTGGAGCTACCGGAGTGCAAGAGAGAGGAGGGTACTCGATCAAGCATCAAGGTAAGCTCACTACACTCATAGAAATCGAGACATGTCAGCTAGGTGAGAGATAGCCATTAGAGCTCGCTTGAAATGCTTGAAACAATACGCGGTCCGTGGGTCTTGGCGGTTGAGTGAAGGCTCCCACAACAAGGGCAAGACATCTAGATTCACACAGTATCTCCCCTCCCAAAACATAGATGTATTCCTTGTGTAAAGGAAAATAGGTGTATTTACATGTTATCCTCCTAGAAAATATGTACATTTCTTGTAAAGGAAAATACTACCACTCCTTATAGGAAATTTATCACTTTTTCACAAGAATAATGTCTAAGCACTCTTAATAGATCCATCTCATAAAGAGGCATCTCCTATTACCTCCATTTAGACCTATAACATTTAGTGTGGCCAACTTAATTAATGCTTGCATTCCCATCATTATGTTTATCATCTTGCATACTAGTCATCCATGGTGTCTTTCTCCTTTTGAACTAGGTATTAATAAGAATGCTCTTTTTTCCCAAGTCTATTTGCATTGACTTGTGTGACACACCATCCTTGGTTTTGGATTCTCTCCCTCAAGTCTTGAAACCATTTGGATCTTTACATCCAATCCTAGAAAACTAGGTCAAATTGCTCTAGTGGAATTTTTGTGTGCATGTAACATGCCTATGAAACACTCTTTTGATGGCACAATTTTGGTAGCCCATGAAGAGATATACCTAAGCAAGACCATTTGGAACTTCCTTGGAATATCGAGGATTTTGCTACCTAGGATCTCTTGAGTTTATATTGTAGCAGAAACTTTGCTCCATATCCATGAGAATTAGCTTGTAAATAAGGCTCTTTAATAATTCTAAGGTCACCTAGCAATTTATGTAGCATTGGTCATGGGCACCTACTTATGTAAATCAACTTGAACTGAAGATGACTCGTGTTGCACTTGGTTCGCATCTTCACCATCAATTGGTGCAATGGTGTTTCCTCCAGTATCACCATCTTTTGGAGGATTCAGTCCTTCATAAGTAGCTTCTTCCCTTGCCCTTAAGCTGTCAATCAATTGATGTACTTCGGGAATTTCCAATAAGCTACGATACTCTGTCATTGAGCCTGTAATTGCTCACTTGTAGTCACTTCATCAGTTGCCATCTTTACCTTCTTCTTGCAAGGATTGCCTTTACTTTGAGAAAAGCAAAGAGACTTGCTCTGATACCACTGTTATAAAATCTGAGATACACGCTCGACTTTCTTATATACTTAAAATATATATGGTGAATATTATGTTGACACAAAGGGAGAGTAGATGAGAGAAAAGAAAGATGTAGAGAGAGAGATAGAGAAATTGGCAACACACTAGGGACTGGAAGATGGGCCAGTCCCCCCTTGTGGAGCTATATTATTGACAAGGAGCAAGCTCCTCCGTTGTTACACATAAGCCAATTCTTACTTGTAGATCTTGGAAACAAGATCATGGTTCCTTGCATGGTATACAACTGGCTAACACCTGCACAACTTGGAAGTTGGCACCTTTTGATCCTTCTTGATTCTCCTTCTCCCCTACACAATATGTGTGGGGCTCTCCTCTTGGCACGTGATTTCAGTAGAGCTTCTGCAGTACTTGCACATTCTCTTCTCCTCTTGGAACTTGATTTCAGCAAAGCTTATGTAGCACTTGCACCTTCTCTTCTTCTCTTGGAACTTGATTTCAGCAGGGCTTCCGCAAAATTTGCACCTTCTCTTCTCCTCTTGGATACATGTAAAGTGATGCTTCCTTCACCCCCTCTCCCACACCCAAAGAGATCCTCCTCTTTTATAGGCTTTCAAGAGCTTCTCTTCTTGGAGAGAGAGTTGAGTTGTTCTTCATGCAAGATGTGGTTGTTCCACTCTGCAGCACTAATTTCGAGATATCTCTTTGTGCTTTGCTTGGATGAAAAACGTCCAACACAAAAGTTGTAGATCTCACTGTTTCCGATAACCCTAGTGGCCCATTTTTAGAGATCGTTTTTCTAGTGCAAGATATTTTAAAAATGGATTTTCCAAAAAAACATCTTTTTAAACTGTACTCTTAACTTGTGGTCCATGCAACCACTTTGAGTTATAGATAAGGAGAGTTCATTAGATTGCCTTGGGTCTCAACCTTAAGATTGAATTCCACACAAAATCTTGTGTCATTTTAGACCTTAGAAAGAGAAAATCACTTCTCTCCTCACTTCCAGAGGATCACGTTCTCTCATCTTTCTTAATGAGAGAATTCCCTCTCTCGTTTTTCTTAATGAAAGAAAATACCATAAACCTTGACTTGTAGGGGAGAGGATGACCCCAAATGAATGCAATGCTCATTACACACAAGTAAAATATTCCCAGGCATCCTTGGATACACACATAAATACATAACACAATGCTAATGCACTTCCTCTTCTTAGAACTCAATCCATCTTCATTTATGTGTAACTCCTTGGTTCTTGTGTACACTCTTACACTTGACAGACACTTCTTTCCCCCTTCATAACTTGTACTGCCTGTACCAGATATTCCCGTCATAGTGCTCTGATCACCCCATTAAGTGATGCACTAGGAATACTGGTCTCTAAATGGTCTCATGGCCATGCTAGATCATCATCAACACTTAAAAAAAAGTGAGTCATTAATTTATTGACATGAATTTATTAAATAGAGAATGCGTAATAAGCAATCAATGTAGTGACACAAGGTAGTAGTTGAAACATAAACATGCTTGAAAGTTAAGTGCTTGAGATCAGATGGAGGGGGAGAGTACCTCTCTAATGAGTTTAGTGGCTTCTTAAGGTCTCATGGGATATAGAGGCAATTTACTTGTAGATATACCCCACAGTAAAATGGAGTTTCAAAAATTTAAAATAAGCATATTGCAGAAGTTGCATGGGCATTGATGGCTGAAAAGAATATGCAAAAACAATTTTGGTCTAAAGCTATTCATACTACTATCTATATTATGAATAGAACTCCCATAGCTGCAATTCATGGGATGACCCCCAAAGAATGCTTTATAGGCAAGAAGCCCGATGTGCCACGCTTGAAAGTATTTGGCTATGTTGCATATGTTCATGTACCAAATGAGCTATGAAAGAAGCTTGATCCAAAGGCTAAAAAATGTATTTTAATTGGATACTCTTTAGAGAAAAAAGGGTATCGTTGTTATAATTGTGTCACATGTTAGTTCACAGTAAGCAGGGATGTTATTTTTGAAGAGATGAGCAGTTGGTGATGATGATAATGATCATGATAGCTATGTATAGAGAGAAAAGAAAGAATCACTGAGTCTTAGTGGACCAAAAACATCATATGGTACTACACCTACATTTAGCCCTTGGTCTGGGAGACTAAGGAGTAGCCCCACATCTTTAGGTGGATCTACAAGTATTGCAGGTAAAGACAAAGGAAAGAAGAAAGTGTTGGATGGTAATGATGCATCTACTACTAATTTGGGATTTGATGGAGATTCTAGTGGTTCAAAGAGCTGGATGATGAGCTTGGTGTTCCTTCAGTCAGGACACTAGGTGTACATAGAGCACATAGTAATATAAAGGCTCCTTTGAGTGATCTAGTGGTACACAGGTCTAGCACAATCAAATACCCTGTTAAAAGATTTGGTTTTTATGCTTATATGGTAAAGGTAGTTAAGGATGTTGAACCCACTTATTTTGAGGACGTTGTTTGTCATGCTCATTGGGTTGGAGAAAATGGATATTAAGAATTCCTTCTTGCATGGTGAATTGCAAGAAGAGGTGTATATGGAGCAGCCATCAGGTTATGAGGATTTAGAGCATCCCACATATGTGTGTAGGTTAAAGCAGGTGCTCTATGGGCTGAACCAAGCACCTAGAGCATGGCCTGACAAGATCTTATCAATATTGGCTTTTGTATTTTTGATATTGGTTTGGTCATCATAGTCATCTATGTGGATGATTTGATTATTACAAGTGACAGTGACAATGAGATTGTTGAAGTTGACTTCTTGAAGAAGTTTGAGATGAAGGATTTGGGTGAGCTAAGATACTTTCTTGGTATTGAGGTGATCAGATGTGATGATGGTATATCTCTATCCCAAAGGCAATATGGCTTGGATATGTTATCCAAGTATGGTATGATAGCATATAAACCTCTTTCGGTACCATTGGAGCAAAATGTGAAGTTGAGTGCTGACATTGGGGATGAGATAGAAGACCCTACTATGTTTAGGAGGATAGTAAGGAGTCTTATTTACATGACTATCACAAGGCTAGACTTGAGCTATGCTATTGGCCTTATTAGTTAGTTTATGTGGATGCCTAAAAAGCCTCATTTGGATGCAGTTAGATGTATATTGAGGTATGTGAAGCCCACTTTACATTATGGACTTTTTTATAAGGCAGGTAAGGATGTACATGTCTTTAGATATGCAGATGTCGATTAGGCTGGTAGCATGTCAGATAGAAGATATGCTAGTGGATTCATGTTTTCCCTTGGTAGTGCAGCAGTTACATGGACCATAAAAAAGAAACATACAGTTTCTTTAGTATAGAGGTTAAGTATAGAGGTGCTGTTATGGCAGCATGTGAGGTGGTATGGCTACAAAAGTTATTAGGTGATTTGGATGTGCAAGGAGATGTTGAGTTGTCATTTATTGTGACAACATGAGCAACATACAACTAGCTAGAAATCCACTGTTCCATGCTAGGACAAAACACATTGAGGTGTACTACCACTCTGTGAGAGAGAAGGTACTTGGAGGAGAGACTTAGTATATGTCATCACACAGGATCAGATAGTTGACATTTTCACAAAGGCATTGGGTGCAGAGAAGCTTCCAAAGTTTTGAAGCTTACTTGCAATTATAGAGATAGAGTTGAGCTTGAGGAGGAGTGTTGAGATGGCAAGCTCAACACATACGAACATTGATGATGGACTACCTAGCTAGATGGGTCCGCACTTTTACACTTAGCACATCAGTGGTCATTATGATACTCACATGGCCACTGAATTATCACTTATTATATTTAGTTTATTACACCTACCTATAGTTGGCAAAGATATAGTGCCAATTGATTAGTGTAGTCTATTATGCACTATTTGACATAGTAGGCCACTTTCCTTTATGTTGTATCTTATCTATACTTTGTATACATTGTATAGTATGTAAAAAGAGAAGAAGAAAAAACCATCAAGAAAACATTTTGGCCTCCATCTCTCTTCTTGTGTTCTTGAGTTAGCTTCGTCTTGTGTGTATGATGTGTGTTTGGTGCAGTAGCTCAAGCAAGTCCCCCCACCACATGATTCTTGACATCCCTATCTCATCTTTTGCAACATAACTCCACAAAACTTCATCTTTTCCTTTCTTGTACAAGGCATCACCTAGCAAGGTGTAGGGAAATAATTCAAAAAGGAGCTTCTTCGTCTCTCTATTGGAGATACCAAGGGGGTACCGTTGTGTGGTTAAGAGGTTGGCAATGTCTGCTTACCATGGGATTATAGTCTCTACTAGAAATAAAGTTTCACTAGAAAGGTCAGGATCATCTTGCTCCCCCTCTTCACTCTAAGGGATTCATGATAGATTGATAAACCATGACATGGGAATAATCAGGTTTTATGACCACTTCAAAATCTAACTCTGGAATAGAAGGAGCCATCTCATCATTTTGCCTTTGACATCTATCTTATTCTTTAGGAAGGATAGAGCTTCATGATCCAAACTAAACTTGAAGTGCGTCGACAATAGGTAGTGTCTAGGGTAAACACTATTACAAGCACTCAAGCTTTGTCACTGTATAGCTGCTCTCTCTATTAGTGATCCTTTGGCTTGCATAATAAATGGGTTAATCTAGCTTTGAGGAGCTTTTCTAGCAAAGGACTACATCTAAGCCTTCTATAGATACATCAATGTGCACATAAAACTTCTTCCTTCAATCAGGAGGTTGTAAGTGTTGAGAAATAGACAAATGATGTATGCTCTAGAAAGAGCTGTACTGAATCCCATATGCATAATGAGGAGAGTGGAACAACCCAACTTCTATGAAGCATTGTACTTGACTATCACTTTCATATGAATGAATACAATGTCATGATGCTTTGTACTTTCAATTAAGTGTCTTGTCATTGCCAATCCTACACAAAATTTTTTGTATGAGTCCAAGCTTCCATCTTGGAACCTATTTCATTTGTGTAACAGTTTGTCTCTACTTGTCAATGTCATCATGATTTTGGTCTTCATCTTTCATCCGCCATAGCTTTTGTCATGCTCTAGATCCACATATTTGAACATGGTATCAGAGTGTAGCTGAGCATGGCATAGCTCTATTTTTTTCTCATCTAGCTCATCAATCTAGCTCAGGATAAGTCCAGGACCTCATCTCCAACTCCTTCTCCACTTGACCTTGTGACAACCATAGCTAGCAGTACCTTGCCTGCTTGAAGCTCACATATCTCTCTCTACCAGCCAAATCTTACCAAGCTTCCTTTTGAAGAAGTGATTATTTCCTTCCAGATATTCTTCTTGGTACATCAATCATTGACATTGGGCAACTATAGCTCTAGCATTGCACAAACTACTGCTTGTTGTCCTGACTATGTCTACAAATTGCTATACCTATTGACCTTGGAGGAAGTAGTGTGAGCTAAATAAGGCACCTCATCCCTTTCCCTCTTCAAGAGAGTTGTTCCTTTGACTGACTTCCCATCACATTAGAAGTCAGCATTATGCTCTACATGACCAAGCATTGCAAGAAAATGTGAAACAGATGTAGAATTTGTAGGCAGAGAATCAACTTGACCCAGCGACCAATACGATGTGCAATCCTCAGGTATTTGTGGGGCATTTGAAGCCCCCCAAGTGGGCATTCTGAAGCCAAAAGGGCTTTCCAAAATTCTCTCTCTATCTATCACAATTAGTGAAACCCTAATTGTCATCCTTGTGGGCAACCATAGCTAAAGCTTCAAAGTTTGACATTTTTCACTGTTTCTCATTTTAATCACTGAGAAACACTCTCTGAAGTTCATTATAATTATGGAAGTGCCCGAGGAAGCTTAGAATTCATCCACAAAGTTTGTTAGAGAAAGCAGATCAAGTATCGACTAGTATCCGTTAATACTCAACTAGTGTCCATTTGACACTGATCTTCTTGTGTCTCTTGACACATTAAAATACAACATTTTTTCTAGTTAATTGAAGCTTATCAACATGGCAAAGCTTGCGCAAATAGTTAAATTCAACGGTGAAGGTTTTCATGCCTGGAAGGAGAAGACCATGTATCACCTTATGCGAAAGGACTTGTGGGACATCTTTGATGATGATGCATATATCAAGAAGGAAGATGATGAAGATGGGTTCGTTGAAGAAGACCAGATCAAAACCAATGAATGGAAGAAGATGAATAACAAGGAACTAGACATCATTTCTTGGGGACTAAGTGATGATGTGCTACATCATATCTCTGGCATTAGAGATGCTAGAACTGCTTGGGAGAAACTTGATAGGATGTTTGGCATCCAAGCAAAGAATTCAAGGGTAAAATTACTCATGCATTTTTATAAACTAGATATCAAAGACATTGCTTCTATGACCACACACATTAACAAGTTCAAGAGCCTAAAAACCCAGCTTGCAACTCTTAAGAAGAATATTGATGAAGATGAAGCAATAGCCATACTGCTTGCAAGTGTAAATAAGGATCCATATGAGAACCTTGTGTCCACCCTAAGTAATGTTCCCAGTCTCTCACTCAAAGTCATTGAGCACTCACTGCTTGATGGAGAAAGTAAATTTAAAAGTAAAGATGTAAAGGAGACCAGCTCAAGGGAAAATCTCCTATACACCAAAGGAGCTACTAGACCCAAAGGAAGAGGTTGAAGATTCAACACTGACAACAAAAGTTGGATGACATGTCATTATTGTGGTAAGACTAGCCATATTGCCAATGAATGTTTCCACAAGAGAAGAGTACAACAGATGCAGAATGACCACCACCAAAACCAATTTATGAATAAAGAAGAAGAAAAAGATGCTTCTGCTACTATCAACAACTCTAACATATAGTTTTGAAGAATTTGTTCCCATAGTGGATCTATTTATATAACAAACCCTTGCCAAAGATGTAAATTCTCAAGCTTTAACTTGACTAGGCTGCCTATGATCTAGTCTCCCGGGCCATGTTATCATGTAGGGGGGGCAAAATCCAGCAAGTGTAGGGACTTATCATTTGAGGGGGGGTGTTGAGAAATAGACAAATGATGTATGCTCTAGGAAGAGTTGTACTGAATCCCATATGCACAGTGAGGAGAGTGGAACAACCCAACTTCCATAAAGCATTATACTTGACTATCACTGTCATATGAATGAATACAATGTCATGATGCTTTGTACTTTTAGTTAAGTGTCTTGTCATTGTCAGTCCTACACAAGATTTTGTTTATGAGTCCAAGCTTCCATCTTGGAACCTAATTCACTCGTGTAATAGTTTGTCTCTACTTGTCCATGCCATCATGAGTTTGGTCCTCATCTTTCATCTGCCATAGCTTTTTTCATGCTCTAGATCCACATCTTTGAACAGTAAGATGGGTGCTTTAATCACATACTACTTTAAGGTATTAAAGGCTTCTTCACAATCATCTGTCCAAATGAACTTTGCATCTTTCCTTAGGAGCTTGTGCAAGGGGGTTTCCATTGTTGCAAAATGTGCGATAAACTTCCTGTAGTAGCCCACATGGCTAAGAAATTCTCTTAATTATTTTAGGTTGGTTGGTGTAGTTAGGATTGCAATCTTCTCAATCTTGGCAGGGTCAGTTGCTATTCCTTGTGTGGAGACAATGTGGCCCAATAGGACTCTTGAAGAGACTTGAAATATATATTTGTCAAGGTTGAGGAAAATCCCATACTCTCAGTATCAATCAAGACATTACTCCAAGTATCCCTAATGCTTACAAAGTGGAATAAAAATATAGAAATCATCTAGAAATACCTCAATGAAATCATGGAGATGATTCTGGAATGTATCCATCATGACTCATTGAAAGGTAGTAGAGGCTTTGTAAAGCTCAAATGGCATCACCCTATAGGCATAAGTAACCCATTATGTTTTGAATATTTTCTTGGAATAGTCTTCTTCTGCTATATACACTCGATTTTATCCACTAAAACCATCCAAATTTAAGGAATAGAGTTCATGACCTACCATTGTGTCTAACAATTGATAGGTGAAAGGAATAGGGAAGTGATCTTTCTTTGTTTTAGAATTCAGCTTTTGGAGGTCAAGATAAATATATAACTTTTAATTCTTCTTAGGTATGATCATAATGGGCAAAAACCATTCACTATTGGCCACTCGATTGATGAACTCAGATTCTAGGAGCTTCAGTAACTCTGCTTTCATCAAGATAGAGTACTTTGGATTCATGCACATGTGATGTTGTTGTATAGGCTTAGTATTAGGCTCTAGGTTGATGTGATATTGACAAAGTGTAAGATCAATCCCCTTCAGATCTTTATGAGACCATGAAAACACATCCAAGTTCTCTTTCAATAGGTCATGCAAGACCAACAACTCCTCTTCTCGAAGGCTACTACACACTTTCAAATGATGTTCAGTGCCATCTGTATCAATAAAAGTTAGCTATTTTTAATCTTCCACTTCTTGAATGAAGATTTGTAGACTACTTTTGGATATAGATTTGACCCCCCTTCAAGGGAGTGGTGTTCTCGTGTGATGCTTTGTTAAAAAAAGCTTTGACCTTCGATGGAGACTCATTTGGATCTTTGAAATACTAAAATGGTATCAAGGCCATTTTTTATTTTATTTGAGAGTTAATTACTTATTGAATTGATAACTCATCTTATGAGGATGCATCCAAGAATGTCACATAATAGGGACCACCTAAATTTTGTTTGGGCAGTAGGACTGGTGCTTATTGGCAAGGTGCATCATTATCATTCTCTCTCCAGAAGGGTTGTTTAGGGCGACAAGCCACTACTAAAGAAATTCTAAATTTTTCTAGTCCACTTCTTATAAATCTTTTTCCCATAATGATATTCGCTTACTATTCCAAGAAAAACCATAGTCATTCTATCCAACAGCATGGGATCTTCAGCTTTTGTGGCTTCTAGGACATCCTTCTCATTAGTATCCTCTTCTGATTGGATAGCTTGTTCCACATCACTCTCATAGTCTGCATGTTCACTTTCATCATTGTCCTCTTTAGACTCTCTCTCTACCTCTGTGGAGGCTTTGTAGGAGAAGAAATCCCAAGCTCTTCATTTTTTCTTTTGCTTCTATCTTTGGCTCTACTATGGCTGTGTAGCATAGGAAGCAGTACATCCATGCTTCTATCACACTATCATAGGTAACTTCAAAACTCATTCCTATTTTAGGTAGGAGGTATTCACCCATCGATTGATGACTTCACTTCTACTATGGGAGTTAGCCTATAAAACCCCCTGTTAGGGATTGTGCTTCTGGTTTTGTTGGGAAAATTTGCTTAATGGTATCTTCTTCTAGCAATGTTCCATTTGTAGCCTCATTGGAAGAGTTAGAGTAAATCGATGTAGAGGTAGATCCATGTCCTTTTTGAGCACCCTATAGTTTCAACACCACTTTATTTGGTCCCTTGCCTAAGGTTAGGGTTTCTTATCCCCTATTACTTTTGGAAAATTAGTAGTTGAGAGAATGTTAAGTTAGGATGAAAGGTATGTAGGTCCTTGACCAAGTCATATTCCTTTATTGGATCCACTAGCTTTTCCAATTGACTAGGGAATGGTGTTGTACCCACTTTCATTTTCCCTCTTTCTTGAAGAAAGGGTTGCATTGCCACTTCTTCTACCATGGGAGATACATCCATGTTTTCTTTCTCTTGGAAGTCTGGACCTACTTCAGTAACTATGTCTATATCCTTTTGTGGTATTGTATTGCTCTATACTATACTTCTCTAGGGCTCTATTGAAAGCTTGAACTTCATAGCTTTGGTAGGGGGAACATTCTCTTTTGGAACTATTGTTTCTCTTTTCTTGTCATGCATTACTATGGCAACTTCTAGGTCTACCAGGTTGGAGGCAGGCTCTTGGGCCTTTCGTTGGTTATCACTAGTGTTAGCCTTTATAAGGACTAAACTAGGATGGTATTGGGCAGTGTGGCTTTCTCCCTTGCATCAACTATATAAGGGCTTGCAGTCCATTGACCTTCTAGAGTTTGGACAGTTTGGGGAGACGTGACCCTTCTCTCCACATCCACGGCATTCCACTTTTGGTCTCTATCCACCACCAGAATGTCTTCCCTTCTAACTTTTGTAAGGAACCTCCTTACACTACAAGATATAGGCCTTATATCGATGTTTAAAGCGACAAAAATACAAACAACAAAATTTGCCCCCGTCGTCGCAAAAAGCGTTGTTATTAACGACGCCATAGAAACGTCGCTATCAGCGTTGCTATTGGCGTCGCTATCAGCATTGCACGTCGCTAGATAGCGACACTTTGCGACGCGGATAGCGACAGCAATAGCGACGCGAGCAGTAAATTTGCGACACTAATAGCGACGGTAACAGGGATATTTTTTTTAAAATGGCAGGGCAGTAAGCTGTCCTGCCACATATAGCACTGTGTGCTGTATGAGAGCCATACAAAATAGTTTCTGCACTACTGTATACAAAGCACTTGCAAACAAAAAGAATGTATACTGAAATCATAAAACTGATACATGAAATAAATACATGATTGTATAAAAAGTGATTGGTACAATCATGACAGGATATCACTAATACATAGAAAATGTCTACATAGATCAGGCGACTAAAAAATAAAGGTGTGTGATCTCCAAGGATCCAAGGGCGAGCTACAAATCCTCGTCCCCCGAAAGCTCGTCCCTTTGCAAATGAGCATTGAACGGACTCTGCAGAAAAAGAAACAACACATCAATCCACCATACAATAATACATTCAAATATCTCATGGTAACTACGGACAAGAAAGATGAGTGACTTACAGGGCCGCCACGTCTATACAATCAGTCGATCAATGCATTGAGACCGTGCCTCTCTGCATATCATGTCTCAAGGCATATCGGATCGAGATTTGTAATGGAGTGCTACAAAGAAAACAAAATGCTAACAGTTAGAAACATGATTGTCAGTACAAATAATATTTCAAAAAAACAAATAAGCAAAACAAAAGAAAAACTTACAAAGTCCTCCAAATAAGTCCTGTGGCCGCCACTCCCAAGATGATGGACCACTCCGGCCTCGAGTCGTGCCCTCGCCGCCTCGCGCTGCTGACTCCAACGTATTGGAGAATGTGTAGCCTCCTCCCTCAGTCGATGCCAGTCGTCTGCATCTAACCACTCGGGCTTTGTAGCCCTACTCTTGATTGCATTGAGTACGTCGGATCGTCTATGTGACATGTATGCATGCATGCAATCCATCATCCAGCCCGTAGGGAATCTATCTACTACGGCTGGCACCGGAAACTCCTCGTGCAAGGATGCTACTATGTAGTCCTTGCTCCCCTCCGGTATGTTCTTCCAATGATCCAGGACGTTGTGTCGAAAAACTTGTTGGCACAACTCTCTCATGCAAGCCATCACCCTCCTCTCCTCATCATTCATGATGATGACTCCTGACCTACTATCGACTAGATATCCATAACCCCTAGGAGTCTGCCTAAGATGGGTCCTCTTCCATCTGCGTCCACGCTCTTGGGCATATCCAAGAGACCCCTCTCCATCCGGTGTACCGATGGGGTAATCTCTCTCTGAGTGGCACCCAAAGGGGTGACACCCAAAGGGGTGCCACCTGTTGATGGTGGCTGCGCAAAAGTTGAAGTAACTGGAGTAGACGTCCCCACAACACAATATTAGTGAGTTTGGGAACCTCCCAAATTTCATTTTTGAATACTAAAAAGGTGGCACCTGGATAACATCCCATAAGTTTCTCAAAACCATATGATGTGACCTATCATTGGAAAGCGCTTGAAAAATTGAATCTATTGAGCTATAGAGTGCTTGATTTAGAGTTAAAGTGTTCAAGTTATGACAAATCCAAAGATTTGACCACGTGTCCCAAACTTATGGAAAATTCCCATATTCCCCAATATGGTGTTCCATAGGTGTGACAAATCCTGGAGGTGACGCAGCTCCAGTTGAACGACGAGATGGAGACACCACATCCATGTCTCCACAGTAGCATCCCCCTGATCCCGATGCACTCCCTCCCTCTGGCCCAAGTCGTGAGCATCGAGATCATCTGCTCAAAGCTGAAGCATCCGATCGCGCTGAAGCAGATCTAGCAGAGCGCCCTGACGAAGAACAAGACAGCTCCTGGTTTGCCATCTCTCTGAATCTCGTGAGCTGGTATGGAGACATGAGTGCGAAGATGTCATGCAACTTCTCATCGCTCATCCCTCGACTCATCCTAAAAATGTCACCTGCACATATAAAAAATGATGTTAGAATAATCAATTTAAATCATACAAAGCACAGTAATATAAATCATTTTAAAAAAATCTCTCTTAAAATGCATATCTTATGTACCTTTATAAGAGATTGGTCAACGAATTGAGTAAGTGGATGCTCCAAGTATGAAGTATCCTATGGTCCCATGTTAATCTCTTGACACAACTCCGCATACACTGGAAGGTCGATAGACATGTCACCAGAAAAGAATGAGTCCGCCTCGTTCTCAAAAAATTCTTGGACTCCTGTATTTCCATCATTGTTAGCCGATGCTAACTCCAAGCTTTTGACGGCCTCCACCCCTTGCAATATCGACCCCTCTATTTGCATATTATCTTCATCTATGCTCGGAACATCGCTTTGATTATATACTCTCGCACTTCGGGGAGTTGAAGGTATAACAGACCACCATCGAGGTTGTTGGGGGTTTGGATAGAAGATTACCTGTTCACAAACATGTACAAGAGAGTTCAAACCATTGTGACATAAACCATGTCGTAATACAATTAGCAAGCAAATGACTCCATGCACCTGTTCACAATGGGCTAGCAACACAAAGGTGTCGCACAAATCCATCCATTTTTTTTTTGAATCTATTTCAAGAAATCTAGATGGACCTAAATTGTTGCTCTAGCTCCTCCAAGTACCACTTTGAACCACTGCACATCGAATAGTATCATGGAGAAGCTATGGTAATCCACCGTAATAATACTTTGCAAGTTCCCAAAATACTCCATCTCATCCACAACCGTGCTTGGATCCGTTGCTCATCGTCTGCTCTCTTGCTCGAACCTTGCCATGACACCACAGTCCATTGTGAAGCACATTTTGTCAATACGCTCCATGCGAAAATGCCATCCGTGCGACCACGCTGTACTATATATTTTGTACTATACATTGAAACACTCAAATTAGATGTCGCATATAAAATTTAGATACGACACATTCTAAACTCCTCATCACCTTTGGACTACATCCCCTCGAGAATTCCCACTCCTCCATTGAGACCTCTGTCCCTTCGCAAGATGCTGTGGTCAAGGCTCCATGCAACCATCGCGTTGAAATAAACCATGGCATCTCCTCCATGCCTTCGGGATATTGAATTGGTCGATGATGCGTACTATGTCGGAATTCAGCTTGCGCTTCCTCTCGAGCTTGCCTTGCAATCTGGTACTTGGCGAGCCACGTCTCCATGGAGGCATGTTGCAACACACAAAAGCGATTCACCTTCTCTTCCATTGAGGAATCCATTCTTTTTTCTACCTCATTTCCAACCACCACATCTCCAGCCAGTTTATCATCGTCCTTCAGCGTCCATAGCATTTCATTATCTGGTTCCACCGTTGGTAGCCATTGTGAAATATGCACTAACGCCTCTGACACCAACCAACCTTTGGCCATGCTACCTTTTGGCCGAGCTCGTTATCGCACAAAGCCTTTCATGAAGCGCTCTAGGAAGAACATCCATCGCGTATGGATAGGTCCAGCAATCTCCACTTCGTCCACAAGATGCACAAGAAGGTGGATTTGTATCGTGAGCATGCTAGTGGGCAGGTATTTCTCAAAGAGATAGACCGTCTCCACTGCTCCCCGCCTCGCAGATTCAATAGAGGACATCTTAATCTCATTCTGTGAGATCCATTGCACCAAAGTCGACAACTTGTAAATGGCCCCGGGAATTTTTGGAGTAAGGCATCCTGCGATTGCGATCGGTAGGACAAACTGCCACAAATGAGAAAGCATTATGAATAATGGCCACTTTCCAAATTGCAAAATGCCCACACTAATTACAATCCATTCATAGCACAAACCTAATATATCTTATGCCAATCATGGGATTTTAGCCTTGACAATTGGTCGTCTTTAGAAAATGCAGACCTGAGAGAACACATCATACCCGTCGGAGTGCGGATAGACTTGATTACTTGCTTCACAATGCGCTCTTCTTTAGTGGATAAAACCCAAGGAGCACGAGGAAGCTGCACGCGACCATCAGCACTCGACTGCGGCCAAAGCGCCTCCATCTTACCTACCTCCTTCAAATCCATTCGTGCCCCTATAGTGTCTCTCTTTCCTGTGACGTGGTCCCATAGCAAGCTGCCCACATTCTTGAAAATATGCATAGGATCCAACAAGTGGTTGACCTATAAGTGGGTCCAATATGGCAACTCGTAGAAAACTGAGAATCGTGGCATTCCATTTGGATGTGATTCCGCGTGGACCATTTTCAGCTCGTACCACCGTGTGGCATTCATACGTGTTGGAGGTCGTCCAAGGAAACCTTCCCTGAGTTCATGATCCTCCGGCAAGAAAGCGGCGTGTCCTTGATATACCATCTTCTTCATGGTTCGTGACCTTCAGGAGTCTAATTGTGGCATGCACAATGGACATGCATGATAACCTGATGTAACGAGACTTGTTCCAACACCACGACCTAGTGAATACTTGATTGAATGAGATAAAATATAGATATTACGAGCGAGAATGGAGGCCTGCTCACCTAAGCACTCTCTCGATCCCGGAAAGTCATGCATCGTCCACATGAGAATGGCTCGAATATTGGCTGACTGCTGACCATCGCGCCTGCTCATATCTTGCACAGTGACCCCCTCCTCCCACAAAATCTTAAGCTCATCGACTAATGGACGAAGATACACGTCCATATTTTTTACTTTGTAGTGGCATGGGACGAGCAAGCTAAGGATGAGATGTCCTTTCTTTGTAGAAAGCCATGGAGGGATGTTGTAGTTGACAAGGACTATAGGCCACACACTGTAAGAAGTTGAGCGCTGACCGAATGGGTTCACGCCATCCATTACAAGACTGAGCCAAAGATTCCTTGGCTCTCGTGCAAAGCCTGGGAAGGTAGAGTCAATGTGGCTCCATGCGCGCGAATCCGCTGATATTCGTTGAACTCCATTCGTGGACCTATTTTGCACATGCCACGTTGTCAAGCTCGCCATGTCGGATGTACGAAACATATGGTTTATGCGGGGGATGAGTAGAAAGCGTCTGAGAACTTTTTGAGAGATGGTTTGCCCTTGCAAGTCCTGTCGATACCTGTGAGCACCACACTTTGTGAGCAAGCCCTCGTTGAACATAGAAGTATCGCAGAATGCTTAACCGAGTTGGATGCTAAGCTTAAAGTGTTCGCACGTGTCTATGTCCTGGCAGACATGGGCGCATTCCATAAAGAGTAGCTTGAAGAATACTTGCCATTTCCCTTATCTTGGGAAGAGCAATAACATCTTGATGAGCACTATAACACACTCCTGCATGAATGCATGCGACTTATCTTTGACGAGGAAGCCGACAAACTACACTTAACTGTAACATTCAATGATGTACTATGTCAACCAAATCTCTTAGAGATAGAGCAACTAAAGCGACAATCAGAGGGTCAAAGTCAATTTGAACAATGTTGGTGTGAAAACCGCGTTGCAATGGCCGAACTAGGAGCCCAGATCATGACAATCTCAGAGGAGCGATTGGCCAAATGGCGGTCTCAAAGAGACCCAACCTATGTGGCACCAACTTCCTTTCGAGTGCTGACTGCCATTCGGGGTACGGACTTAGTTGAAACTAGCCAAGAGAACTCTCTTTCTGATAAGGATCTCACTAAGGAGGAGTTACATGTTACCAGTAGACTCGGACAAGGTTCCATGCTACTCGATGTTGCAAAATATCTATCGGTATTGAGTAAGCTACCACGAGTACTAGATGCGTGTGCCACACTTCAGTACAATCCAGAGTTTACAATTGGCTTTTATCCTCATGAAGTGACATGGATTTATAAATATGTATATAAATAAACAATGATTTTTGTGATCCTGTATAGACAATATCAACACACACAAGCAATGATGGTCAAGGGCATGGAGAAGAGTTGGGTTTGACAGGCTGAGCTCCTTAGGTTCTCCTCTCATCACACATTTAGAAGTTGTGTGACCATTCCAACCTCCAAGTGAAGGGTATGCAACCCTCATTACCGCGATAGGAAGCCTTGACCAACAACTCTGATGGTGTAGATGGGGTGCCATCCCTTTCTGTACACCTTTTCCCCTTTCTAGTCTATCCTTCCAAGGATGAGCCCTGCCCCACTCCATGACAACCAGTCCACACAACTTAGCATAAGCCAAGATCTGCTAATGGCTGGAGGCAAAATGAACATCATCATGGGGGCCATCCCTCTACAACAAACGCTACATGCCTTACCTCTCCCCTCCTCGTTAAATGTGCTTGATAACCCACTATATAATCCCTTCCATGCGAATAGTTTTATCCAGCCTCAAGGCCTAATCCTTGGTTCGCATTTTGCAAGTCCCCCTATGGTAGCCGACATGAAGCACCCGGTGCAGCTGGCTTGCAAGGATGCTATTCGCCATTGAAGGGAGCATGTAGCACAAGCTCATCTGCCAAAACGCTACGTACCTACCCTTAAAAGGTATGCAAAGAAACAAGGCCCCAAGCAACACCTCCCAGGACGCAGGCCGAAAACCACCCAAGCTAAGAGGATGAGGGCTCAAGGGAGCATACGGGGTGTGGCAATACCAGCCGTGTTGGTGCGCAGATCGGATGCTGTATACTCACGTAGTGAATGTCGGAAGGTCCCCAAGAACAAAAGAACTCTACTTTTTGCACAAAACTCAAGATAGAAAGCATGCACCACATGAACAAGAGACCAATTCGGTGCAATCTCCCCCCATGCCATGTGTGAGCACTCCACAAAGCATGTATTTTACGTATTAATCATCTTCAAGCTCAAATAATAGCCCAAATTACAAAATAGCACACTTTTGGCTTTTGAGTTTGCTTTAGCACAAAATAGAAATAAAGCTAATGGGCAGGCGCCCAAAGAGTCAGGCATTCCCAATACAATGTCCAAATACAAATATCATAATCGTGCGCCCATGCACATACAAAATAATAAATAAATATCCAACGCCTCAATAAATAGGCGTGACAAAATATAGGCGCCATGCCTAAGGTATGCACCCATCAAAATATAAGTGACAACTCGAATACACGCTATCCTCCAATGCTTTCCTCCGCCATTGCTGCTATCTCTACACATCAAATGAAGCATTCACAATCGTTAGTAAAATAATACAATTAAACGGAAAAAAGTGAATACCTAGCAGTCTTCAACTACATAAATAAATCAACCGGTTAGAAATCAATCCTAACCTTAATTTATCACTAGTGCACACTCTAAACTCATAAACGTTTATTAATTTAATATGTATTTTGCGGAATCACCCGCTATGGAATCACCCATGTATACACTAAATTAATGAAACGCCCGAAAAGGATAGGCGTCCCCATCAACTTCTCGCACAAAGAATCCACTTTGTGTATGAGTCCCATTCAACAAAGTTTACAGAATCCACCGTAAAATCTCACGGAATCCACCATGAAATATGCCTCCTAGCATCATATCCCTGGGGTGGGATAGCAATTGTCCTCAATTGCTATTAGCTCAATGTGGAGGTAACAGAGTGGGGAAAGCATTTAAGTCTCTAGCGTGCATCCATTGGGCTTCTTCAACAGGATGGTTTTTAAACTTGACCAAATATCTAGAATATCTACAGCCAGTTCTAGTGGTCATAAAGTTAGTATCTATGATAGCGTGAGGTTCAAGTATTTCAGTCTTTTCATCTAACAAAGGTGGGTTTTTGTAAACAGGGTGTATAGGTAATTGGCGCCGTAATAAACTAATGTGAAATGTGTTGTGAGTTTTCCAGTGAGGTGGTAGTTCTAACTTGAATGCATTGTCATTGATTTTGTGAATGATCTTAAATGGTCCATAGAATCTAGGTGCTAATTTCACAACTGGGTGTTTATCTACACTTTGTAATCTACGTTTTTCTATTCTCAACCAAACATAATCATCAACTTTGAAATTCATGGCCTGTCTTTTCTTATTGGCTTGTTTTGTATACGATTGCTGGGCTTTAGCAAATCATGTCTTTAACCTCATGAAAAATAGTAGCGTGCATATTAGCAATATCATCAGCACTCTGAATTCTATTTGATAAAGATGTAACAGGTGTAGACAATCTATAACCATAAATCACTTCAAACGGTGCTTTCTTTGTAGATGTATGTGGTGTATTATTATATGCAAACTGCAGTAAATGTAAATGTGTGTCCCATATCTGTGGTTTAGAAATAGTGTAAGCACGTAAAAGATCTAAAATAGTACTGTTAGTGGCTTCTGTTTGTACATTAGTTTCAGGATGAAATGTAGATGAGAAATCAATCTTTGTTCCTAGGTTAGCAAACAAAGCAATCCAAAAGTTGTTACAAAATCTAGAATCTCGGTCAGAAATAATGACTTTTGGTAATCCATGATTAGTAAAAACAGTTTTCAAAAATAATTGTGCTGCCTGAGATGCTGTTAAAGTTTTCTTACATGGAATGAAATATGCTTGTTTACTAAACCTGTCTACTACAGTCCAAATCATGTCATGGTTAGCTTTAGTATTAGGTAAACCAGTAATAAAATCCATAGAAATCTATTCCCATGGTCTTGATGGAATAGATAAAGGCATAAGTAAACCATACTGTTTACCATGATGTCTCTTAACTCTTTGACAACAAACCAAACATTCAGAAACAAAGTTAGATACATCAGTGTCCATATATGGCCAATAAAAATCTTCAGTCAATGTACGTAAAGTAGATATGATACCTCTATGACCTTGATATGGAGGACAATGAATCTCATTCAAAACAAAAGATCTAAATGGAACTGTAACACATAATCTCTTTTCATAAAACATGAATCCATCATTGTAAGATAGTGAATCAATAGGAATCCAATTATTTCCAACTAATTTATTCCAATCAACATGAAAGGTAATGTCTTGATGATAAGTATCTTTCATAGGGGTTAGAGAATCAAATGATATAACAGAGATATTATGAATGGTCGGTCTTCTACTTAATGCATCGGCCACTACATTTTCTTTACTTGGTTGATATTGGATAAGGGGATGAAAACTCTGAATAAAAGCTGCCCATTTGATATGTCGGTCAGATATTTGGGGTTGACTAAGTAAATGTCTAATACTTTGTTGATCAGTCTTAATCATAAACTCAGAACCCATTAAGTAATGTTTCCATTGTCTTAAAGCTTGTACCACAGCTAACAATTCTTTATCATATGTGGAATATTTAAGTTCGGAGGGTTTCAGTTTACAACTAGAATAGGCTATGGGATGATTATCTTGCATAAGTACGGCTCCTATTCTAGATCTGCTAGCATCAATAACTACTAAAAAGAATGGTCGATTAAAATTAGGTAGTTGTAATACAGGGGCATGGGTTAACGCATGTTTCAATAAATCAAAAGATTTCTGTTGATTATTAGACCAATGATAAACAATACCTTTCTTTAAAACTTTAGTCAAAGGCAAAGCAAGTAATGAAAAATTTCGCACAAATTTCCTGTAAAAACTAGCAAGACCTAGAAAAGAATGTAACTCATGCCCATTTTTAGGTATTGGCCAGTTCAATATTGCTTCTATCTTCTTAGGGTCAACTTTAATACCATTTGATGACACAATATGACCTAGATATTCAATTTTTGTTTGAAAGAACTCACCCTTTTCCGGATTAGCATACAATTGATTATCTTTCAACAACTTGAAAACCAAAGACAGACGTTCATAATGCTCTTTCTCATTTTTACTGAATACCAAGATATCATCAAAGAATACTATAACACAATGCTGATATTTCAAAAATATGTGATTCATCATTCTACTAAATGTAGTAGGTGCGTTAGTCAATCCAAAAGGCATCACTAAAAATTCATAATGACCAAATTGTGTTCTAAATGCAGTCTTGAATATGTCAGAGTTATCTAATCTCACCTGATGATAACCAGATTTAAGATCTATTTTACTAAATATGGCAGAACCTTGTAGTTTATCCATAAGATAATCTACCCTAGGAATTGGATATCTATTCTTTATAATAATCTTATTTAGGGCACGATAATCAATGTACATACGATAAGTATTATTATTATTCTTTACCAACAAAATAGGTGTGCCAAATGGAGAACTACTAGGTCTAATCAATCCTCTATTTAATAATTCCTCAACTTGATTTTGAATTTCTTTTTGCTCTATCTGGTTATGCCTATATGGTGCTTTACAAGGTGGTTGTGTACCAGGAATTAAATCTATTTTGTGGTCTTCAGGACGTGAAGGAGGTAATCCAGGTGGTAGATCTTCACCAAAACAATCTTTAAATTGTGCAAGGAATTCTTTATGCCTAGGGTGCATATGTTTTTCTTTAGCTTGCAGTTCATTCACCCAAATTAAATAAGATTTACTACTTTTATGTAATGCACGTTTAGCTTGAGTATGAGTAAGCAGTGGAAAAGCATTAGATACATGCATACCATACAATGTAATGTGTTTTCCTTGAAAAAGAATATTAATTGAATGCGTGGAATAATCTATATCAGGATTATGCTGATGACGGCAAGGCATACCTAAAATAATATCACTGGACTGTAATGGTACAACTAGAAAATTCCTTCTTTCAGTATATTCACCAATTTGAATTTCTAAATCATGCACCTCTTGTGTTCCATTATACCTTGTGCCTAAGAATGTTGCTTTAATACAATAATGCGTAGGAACAGTTTGTAATTTCAATTCTTTCACTAACTTTGTAGAAATAAAATCATGTGTACTACCATCATCATGCAAAATAATCTTTTCTTTTTCATGCACTAAACATTTCATTGTCAACAAAGAATGTGGAGTTGGCATATCTGGTAAAGTATCCAAAGGAGTAGTAATGTCATCCTCATCTTCCGTAAAGTCAGGCATTTCATCATGTTCTTCATCTTCCATTGCTCCAAGATAGTTGATATGGATAGGTGGCTTCCTCGATTGGCAATTGGCTGCTAGATGTCCAGGTTGATGGCATTTGTAACACACTATAGGTTTGGCTTTAGATACATTGTTTGCAATGGCAGGAAGTCTAGGAATATTAGGATTTGGCTGTGAAGATGGCTTAGGGTTTTGATTGGTATTTGATGGCAAAGCAGGTGGTTTTGTCCAAGACTTACGGAAAGATGATGAAGGAAATCGACTTTGATTGAATCTTCTAAAATTTGAATTGAATTGCCTAGAACCATATTTACCATTTGCTTGAAATTGTTGTGGATGCTTGTCTCTTCCTCGAAGCTTGTCTTCAGTGTCATAAGCTAAAGAAATTGCATCTTCAAGAGTTGCAGGCTTGAACATATTGACTTCAGCGTAGTAATGTCCAAGTAATCCAAACATATACTTGCGCTTATGAGTCGCTTCAGGTACGTCTTCAAGCATGCGTAATTGGAGTAAGGCATTCCAAAAGCGTTTGGTGTACTGAGAAATAGGCTCACGATCTCTTTGCTGAAGAAGGTCCCATTGCTTTATGGCTTTTTCATGGAATTGTGGAGGAAGGAAATTCTGCATAAACTTCTTTTTGAAACTCTCCCAGGTAGTGGGATAATCTATGCTCTTACGAACCACCGTCCACCAAAGAGATGCTCTATCCACTAAATGATTAGTGATACACTTGATTTTATCTTTTTCAGTGTATGTCTCTTCATGAAAGTAATCATCAAACTGACTGATGAATGCAAGAATAGTTTTTCCATCTCGAGTGCCATTGAAAGTACAGAATTTGAAATTTCTTTTACTTATCTTTGTTTCTTTGCAGATGGATGGAGCTTCGAGAGTCACATCAATGGTTCGTCGAATAAGATATTTAGGTTGTGGTTCCTCTTTGTCGGTAGTCGATCTTTGTAAATTGAACTTGCAATGTTTGCTGGGCTCTTCGTTCTTCATCCAACTGCATCATAATTAAATCCAACTTTTGTTCCACTGTAGGTTCAGGAAGATCGCCTTCATCCATTAAATCATCCATATTTGGTTCCGTCATCCTGCAAAACTTCAAAAGACCTCACACTCTCAAAATCCAATTAGCCGGATGAGCGTAGCTCAAGATCGGGTGTACAAGGCTTATATATTTTTGTTTGGCTTTCACGGTCTTCGTCTTTGGCAATTGTGGGATTTGAAATCTTTATAAAATCTACGTTTTTGACCTTTTGCATGTGCTGAAACCTATTTAGCAAGTCTGCGTATGCGAACATAGTCTTCCAGGGAACAACTTTGTAGTTCGATGCTTTTGCGCAGGAATAGTCCTTATGGGAGTTTTGGGCACAAGTCAGTTCTGACTTCTGGTGACTTGCTGGACTTGTAGAGTTGCTAACTTACGAAACTTGATCAACTTGGAGGATTTTTGTGACTCATGACTTGCTTGACTAAGCTTAAGCTTAGTATAACTGAAAATGATGAATTTTAGGGAGGGGGCCGTTTTCTGCACCGATTTTTACGGATGCATGCCACCCTCCGCTGTTTTAAAAATTTGAAGCTTTATAAGCTTCTTATTAAGCTCTCTAAGCTTTTGACTTAAGCTTTTAAGCTTGTGAAGATATGGAGCTTACTGTAACTCAGAAAAAAAAAAGACTTGTTGGAGAAGATGTAAGAGTGGTCCTCCGCCGTTACAGGCTGGTCCTTTGCGAATCAAAGGATGTAAACAGAGGTTCTTGATCGCCAGGAATCCACCCGTATTGACCGTTTGCGATGAGACTGACCGTAGAGCTCGATCGTTCCAAGAGCTCTGCCTTCGCATAAGATGGATAGGGATTGGAAGCTCTCGATCTCAGCTTCGCTCTGATACCACTGGTGTATAGATCAAATGCTGTATGCTCGCGTAGTGAATGCCGGAAGGTCCCCAAGAACAAAAGAACTCTACTTTTTGCACAAAACTCAAGGTAGAAAGCATGCACGACATGAACAAGAGACCAATTGGGTGCAATCTCCCCCCATGCCTTGTGTGAGTGCTCCACAAATCATGTGTTTTATGTAATAATCATCTTCAAGCTCAAATAATAGCCCAAATTACAAAATAACATGCTTTTGGCTTTTGAGTTTGCTTTAAAACAAAATAGAAATAAAGCTAATGGGCGGGCGCCCAAAGAGTCAGGCATTCCCAATACAATGTCCAAATACAAATATCATAATTGTGCGCCCATGCGCATACAAAATAATAAATGAATATCCAACGCCTCAATAAATAGGCACGACAAAATATAGGCACCATGCCTAAGGTATGCGCCCATCAAAATATAAGTGACAACTCGAATACACGCTATCCTCCAATGCTTTCCTCCGCCTGCTGCTATCTCTACACATCAACTGAAGCATTCACAATCGTTAGTAAAATAATACAATTAAACGGACAAAAGTGAATACCTAGCAATCTTCAGCTACATAAATAAATCAACTGGTTAGAAATAAATCCTAACCTTAATTTATCACGAGTGCGTACTCTAAACTCATAAACGTTTATTAATTTAATATGTATTTTGAGGAATCACCCATGTACACACTAAATTAATGAAACGCCCGAAAAAGAAAGGCATCCCCATCAACTTCTCGCAGAAAGAATCCACTTTGTGTATGAGCCCCATTCAACAAAGTTTACGGAATCCACCGTAAAACCTCACGGAATCCACTGTGGCACGGAATCCATCGTGAAATATGGCTCCTGGCATCGCATGTAGACTCCCACCAGACGCTTGGGCACCAGGTGCTCGAAAGAGAAGAGGGCATCTTGGGACAAGCAAGAATTTAACGCATTGTTTAAAAGCATTCTGGAAACAGTTGCGGCCAGGGACTACACCGTCTGGGTCCCAGTCGACATCTTCCCCGTCCAGCCTCACACGAGCCCCTCACCAGCACAGCCTCAGTCGCTCGACTACCCAGACTCGCCCCACCTCGTACAAATAGAGTAGCCCCCTGTTATGTAAAAGGCTTATCAAATGCTACGTGGCCATGACTTTTTGTCTCTAAAGGGTTACGTACTAACATGCTCCCCAATTGTATAAGCTTTTCATATCTGCATTTACTATGTTTCACGTCTTTAGCAAAAGAAAAAGATAATCAAGCGCAAGTGATAAGTATCTAAGTCAACACCATGGAATTCAGATAAGTGATGTCTCCTTGTGTTGCACTAGTTTATTGTAGTTGTGGCATGAGCCGTGCATGTACTCTCATGAAGTGATAAGTGGATGTAGGATGACATAGGTCTTTGTGCCAAAGTGTTCAATGCCCAAGTCACCGCAAGACCACCGACCCCACAAAGAGCTGCAACAAAGCCATGCTGCCGAAAGAAAAAATCACTCGTGCGAGTGCCCACATCGCATGGTCCAAAGCATGATCTCAACCACTTCCTATTTCTGGGTTATACTCTACGCGGGGCACTCATAGCAACTGATACCCCAATTGTACAAACATCACATGTTCTAAAGAGGGTTGCAATATCTCAAGTGTATCTCCCCACCTCAATGACTTCTTCTCTAACAACGAGGTTAGGGCACAATCATCACTGTAATGTCCATTTCCTGAGCCTTCGAAGCTTAACATTCCCCAACCCATTGAAAGGCTGATAGCCTCAATATATTGCAATGGTTGTACTCAGGCAAGTCTAAATTAAAAAAAAAACAAAAAAAACACAAGAAAAAAAATAGAAAAGGAAAAAATAAAAGAAAAGAATAAAAAGATACGAAGCATCCACAATCACAGCAAAGCACCTAGGGGTCCTCAAACTAGGCACGTCCAATGACCTTGGTCGGCTAGCTCCGTCCCTAGTCCCCTAGCTCTTTAGCATCACCCACAATTGTTCAGGGCACATCAAGGGTAGGACATACCTAGCGAGCTTGTCTAGACCTCTCACCCTGACCCACTCGCATGATTCCCTCTTGCACTCTGCCTTAATACCATTGCATTCAATTGTGGTAAGCACCGCACGAATGGCCATGAAAAGTACACCCTCCTCATCAAGCAATTCCACTAGCTCCCAGCTAGTGGAACTACTGAAAGTGCGGTGTCCCTGTGTTCAATTATGCTACGTCATGCAGTCACAATGCAAATGATGTCTCATACACCTTCACATGTACTCCTTCTCAACATGGACAACTTTGCTTCATCCACACATTGTTACGAGAAACCAGCCCGCAGTCTTCTAACTACGTAATATCTAAGTATGCACGAGCACTCACATAATATCTGCACCAAAATATATACACATTTTGGGTCCTCAAGTGCAGGACAATACTCTCAGCTTGCTTAGAGTTCAACTTGTCTCCCAAACTAATTGAACCATGTCTTGTGCACGATAGAGAAGACTAGCGCTACCCCTACAGAGAGACCACCTATGAGAGGTTTTCAATTGCAGGTATTGAAGACTCCAATGAAAGTGTCGTTCGCTCTTCATCGACACCCAATTTGTAACTCTTATCCTTTATCATCCTGCAAGCCCGCCAAGAATCATCATGTGTAGAATCCCCAACAAACTAACACTTGTGCTGGCCATCAATGCAATCCCCAACAAAGAACAACCCTACCACCAACTCCAACAACCCTAACACCAGCCACCTAGGCTTCCAACATGCCCCCAATGACCTTCCTCCACACTACCACCAACACTCCTCCACGGCAACCATCGATGTCTCTTTCACCCATGCCTTTAGTGCATGCCAAAGCCTACTATCTACGACGGTAAGTGCCATGGGACTGGCACTCATCTAGGAGGAGGTAATGTTAACCCTCAAACGAACAAAGGTGGAAAATCCGGAAAAGCCAAAGCACAAGACAAGTGTTGAGTGTTGAAATGACTTGTTTTTTGGCTGATTTTTGTTGTTTTTGAGAGCTAAATGGTTGATTTTATGGGATGATTGGTTGATTTGGAAGTGGATTGAGAGTGTTTTGGATGATATTGATTGTGTTTTGGAAGTTCATGATGTTTGTTGATGGTTCTGTGATGTTCTGATAGGTTCTGAATGATTCTGTATACCTTCTGTTTTGTTCTGTTTTGGTCTGTTTTGTTCTGATTGTCTTCTGTAAGGAGGGAAGGAGTATTGATTGATGAAGAATGAGATATGGTGAAAGTTTATTGAATGGTTTGTGAGAGTTTGGAATGGTTTGAGAATGAGTCATGTGGTTTTGATAACCTTCTGTAACCTTCTGTAGGTCTTCTGTAGAGCTTCTGCTTCTGTTCTGTCTCTGTTCTGGTACTGTTCTGTAGACTGTTCTGTATGCTTCTGTAAGTGTTCTGTGGAGTGTATGTGTGACTTTGGGAAAGTTTTCTAGCCTTGGAAAGAGGTGAATACAAGTGCAAAAGAGCTGAAGGAAGTGGAAGAAGTAGCTGCTGAAGACTCAAGAGAAGACTAGAGTGAAGTGATAGTAATGAGCTGTGAAGAGACACTGTAGTGGCTCTGGTGACCCTTCATATCAGACATACCTCTTGGGAGAGGTATCCACTACCTAAGAGTGATTATTGAGAGTGATTTTTGAGAGATTGTAGTGAGGATATGATGTATTATTGATGGAGTGAGAGAGAGAGAGTCACAGATAGCCAATTCTACTAAAACAGAGTGATTGTATATGAGAGATTGAGAGAGAAGACTATGAAGATATTGAAGATGAATACTATGTGATGTATTTTCATTCAAAGATGGTGTATTTCTTTGTTTTCTTTGTTCTATTGATGGATTTTGTGAAGATGTTGAAGAATATGGTTGATTCTATTAAAATCCGTGGGAGATTTACATGATGCTGCATGAAGATTTGTTGTGCCTGGTGTTCTTTTCTTCATTGGGATCATATGAAACATGATAAATAAGCTTGTTGATGTTACAAGATAGATTTTCTTGCAAGAGAATTCCCTTTTCCTTGGTGTTCCTCTTGGGGTTCCATGTTTTTGGTGCGCAGCCGGGGAAGCTTGCCAACAACAAGCACCAAAAGAGGTTGAAAATGAAGGAAATGGCATTGTCAAGAATAGAAGAATTCAATGGATGTTTGTAAAGTTCCTTCTTCCACTGAAGAGTTGGAATTTCTCATAATCAAAGCCACTTTCCACAAGAAGTTCATCCCACAATGGCGGAAACACATCACCATTATGATGCATGCTCTATGTGGTGGACAGTTTCCTCTTCCTGTTGAAGCAGCAGAAACTTGCATCTTGGTGGCAAACTGTTTGGGAACAAACTGAAGAGCAGAAACAGAGAGAATGAACATCCATGGAAGATTTGGCATTCATTGAGAAGTTTCCAGACAACATCAAGTGGGAGATTGTGAAGAAGCTTCAGGAGTCTTGGTCTGTAGAGGTTCATAAAGACAAGAAGGAAAAGAGTTGGAATTTGTTCGTGGATGCTCAACAGCAAGATACATGGGATGCTTGGTGTACTGATAATCTTCTGTTTGTTCAATTAGCAACCCACTGGAAGTTGGTAGACAGAGTGTTTTTCACAACATACACTATTGAAACCATCAGAAGCTGGCATTACTATAATGATGGCACCACCACAATGCTCAGACGTATGCATTTTGACACCTTCAGAACCGAATACCTTCCTCTATGCAGTGGCATGAAAGCAGAATTTAGGGACGTTGAGAGGAAAGAAGTAGAAGAAATGTTGGCAAGAGAGTCCTCCAGAGACTGAAGCCTTCTGTTAACCCTCTGTGGAGCACTAACAACATAGTGGAGTCAACCCCCTGATGAATGACGCAATAAAAAGGCAAGCGTTGGAACGAGTCCAGAGGTACGTGAGAAGAGAGAAAGCAAGAATCAGAGCCGAGAGTGAGCTCGCAGCAGAAGCCGCCTTTGACGCCCTTGCGGAACTCTTTACAGAAGTCCCAATGGCACATCAAGCCCTTCCTCCTCTTGCTGGAGGTCCACTTCCAAGCCAGATCCGTCCTGGAAATATTGATGATAGACCAACGAATGTAGTCCCATTGCCAGTTTTTAAGGGAGAGTACAATGAAGACCCCGATCTTCATGTAGCAGAGTTTATGGTAGCATGTGTGGCTAACAATGCCAGAACCCCTGAGCATTGGTTAGCAATATTCCCCGCCACTTTCAAGGGCGCGGCGTTTCAGTGGTATGAGAGACAAGCAGCAGGAACTTTTGGCACATGGGACGACCTGAAGTTGGCCTTCCTCACTAAATTCAGGCGTGAAGGTTTTGAAGAGCGGATGAGAGAGGAATTTATGAACCTAAGTCAGTCCTCTGGAGAAAGAGTGGAAGCCTATGTCTCACGAATGGAATCCATCCTGAAGAGATTGACTAACCATAATCTAGATGATGGCATTTAGAAGGGAGTGTTTCTCAGAGGATTACAACCAGAAGTCCGTAAGTTTGTGGAGCTGCAAAGACCAGCCACACTGCAAGCTGCAACAGAAGGTGCAAGACTGTACGATGAAGTGGAAGCTCGATTGGCGATGAATTCAGGAAGAGGAGTCCTACCTCCTCTGATGCCAGGAATGATGTACCCACCAAATGCAGTTCCAGGGACTATTCCCTATCCCTACCAACAGATGCCCTCAGTATCACAGTACAGTACACCAAATCCACAGTGGCCACAATCCATGCCTCCAATGGTGGTTCCACCACAACAACAATGGTCCCAACCAATTTCTTCATTATCAAATCAGCAGCAACAGTGGAACCCTACCAACTGGGGTCAACAGCCAACAGTTCAAACAGGAGCACTGAATCAGAACCAGAACAGAGACCCCTCTGTCCAAGCCCAACCCGTTTATGCAGTGATTACAGAGACTCCTCAAAACCCTCCTGCCAGTATGTCTGGAGGAGAAAGCTTGAAGGATTATTTATCCAACTCAGTTGCAAACATCAAAAAGGAGTTGATGGATGTGATTACAGAACAACTACAGACGTTGAAAGTGAATACCGCTAGCATATCCAACGTTGCAGGAGCAGGAAGAGATGTGATGCAGTCAAATACTTGGTGTGGTAAGTGTCATCAAGCAGGCCATTTAGCCACTGAATGTACACGAAAACCAACCATCCCTGGAGCCTTCTGTTCCTACTGTTTGCAGAAGAATCATACAGAGGACATTTGCTCTCTGAAAGAGATGCATGATAGGAGAAGGAAGGAAGAAGACGCAAGATTCAACCTGCTGGAATCCAAAATGACAACACAAGATATTGGACCCAAGCCTAGAGAGTTTGGTCCTAATTTTGGACCCAGAAGATTTCCTTCCCAAAGTTACAGAGGAAGACAGTCTGGCGGTGGTCAGAGATCAGAAGTGGAATGTTACATATGCGGAGAAAAGGGACACATCTCACCAAATTGTCCAAATCCTCGAAGGTCAGTGGATTACAAGCCCTTATGCAGTCGATGCAAAGGATAAGGCCACACTGCAAAAGACTGTCCAAGCCCAGCCCCAGTGAAAAACAGTGCTACTGATAGTCCTGTCAAGGCCCAAGAGCCTACCTCCAATTTGGTAGAATTGGAAGTTGCTGCCAGCACGCGTGCAAAGCAGAAGGAACCACCTATCCAGAAAGAAAATAACCCTCCTGCCAGAACAGTGAAGTTCAATCTTCCACCAGAAGAACAGAACAGAACAGAGCCTAACAGTGCCGTACAGAGCCCTACAGTGCCACAGAGAGTTACAGAGACAGTTACAGAGGCAGGACCAGAGGTCCAGGATACAGAAGAGGAGGAAGTGCCACAAGTGGCAGAAGAAGTTCCTGTAATTCCTCTGATGGAAGGAAGAGGGAAAATGAAAATGGTTGTTGCCCCATTCCCTAATCGGTTAGAGAAGCCAGTGGATCCTATTAAGGAATACGATCTGGTCAGAGATCTAGATACCTTTAAACCAAACCTCACATTCCGACAATTATTGATGTTGTCTCCCAGTTGCCGGAAAAGATTCAAAAGTATACTGACAAAAAGACGTGGTTTAAGGATTGCTCCCTCAACAGCAACAAAGCCCAACAAGGCTTTAGAGCCTGTAAAAGAAGTGGATGTGGCTAATGCTTTCCTAGATCCAGGTACTCCAGAGACTGGCGTATGGATAGAAGGCTGCTTCATTGCAAATGCACTGATTGATGGAGGCTCATCAGTGAATATTATGACGGATGTGACGATGAAGGATCTAGGCCTACAAGGTGTGCAACCCACCCAATGGCTCATCAGACTGGCGGATCAAAGTAGAATCAAGCCGTTGGGCATTCTCCCATATGTGAAGACTACTGTGGTTGGAAAAGATTATTGGCTGACCTATTTGGTGGTGAAGCCAAACTCTTATGGTACATCCTATCCTCTGTTACTGGGCAGACCATGGCTTTTTGAAGCCCGAGCAAGGACGGATTGGTTCAAAGGAACCTTGACCTTGGGTAGAGGACCCAATAAAGTGGTGCTGAAACTGTATGGTTCTCAAAAAGGACATGGATCCACCTCCTTGGAATTATCTTCTGATTCCCCTAACGAGGCTACAGATGGAACATCAGCAGACGAAGATGCTGTCAAACAGATCCTTCCCAAGAAAACAGTGGCACATTCCTTAACAGTGGATACTGTAGGCCAACTTCCAAAAGAGGCAAAGCCATTATCAATGGGTGAATACTTCCTGCCTGAACCAGGAATGACTTCTGAAATCACTTCTGACAGTGAGATAGAAGCATGGATGTACTGCTCTCCCTGTTACATAGCCACAGCAGAGACAAAGGATGGAGAGGAAACAGAGAATCTGTTCTTCTGTTAAGAGCTCCTACAGAGACAGAAGCAGAAACAGAGACAGAAGCAGAAGCAGAAGCAGAGACAGAGACAGAAGAGGTTGGATATGATATGGATGAAGAAGATGATGAAAGTGAGCCAGAGGGGTCTATCTCACCTGAAGAGGATACATTTGAGGAAGAAGTTTCAGAAGCATCAGAAGCCGATGAGCTCATGCTATGGGACAGCATGGTGATGGTACCATTTGGTCTGGTAAATGGATCTTCTCATATGCAAAACCTTTATAAGAAATGGATTAAGAAGAACAAGCCGTCTTTCAGCAGTGGCTCATGCCGTCCTAACCCATGTTTGCTAAAGAAAGAAGATGATGATGCACCGTGCCAACAAGCACCAGTCCGACAAACCCAACAGGCATCAGAGGGTCCCTGTTATGTGACGTTCCTGGATGTGTCATCTTCAGAAGATGAGTCTTCAAGCCAGGAGGTAATTAATCTTGAAACCAAACCCGAAACCGCTCTAATCCCATTCCAACGTCTTAACGAGCAACCTGTCTCCACCAAAAGAAGAAATCGGTTCTAGTGGGACATCAGAAGAGGACATCACTCCCTTGAAGGAGTCGGATCTATATCCAGAAGCAGTCCGTGGGACCTTCATCCGTGAAGTAGAAGGTGAAAGGCAGTTAACCTTTGTGGATTCAGAAGGCACTGAACGCCACTTGAAGGTGGGTAGCAGCCTCCCAGAAGAGGAGTTGTCAACCTTGTACAACTTGTTGAAAGAAAATTTGGACGTGTTTGCATGGTCTTACAAAGACCTAAAGGGGATTGATCCCACAATATGTCAACATCATATTGACTTGGAGCCTGATGCCAAGCCAGTACGGCAACGACAGAGGTGAATGAACCCGAATTATTCCACATTGGTGAAAGCGGAGCTGCTGAAGCTTCTAGAAGCCGAGTTCATCTATCCAGTGGCAAACAATGAATGGGTTTCACCCATCATGGTTGTACCCAAGAAGAATGGAAAATTGCGAATATGTGTGGATTTCCGAAAGCTTAATTCCAAGACGAAGAAGGATCATTTTCCTATCCCTTTCACAGACCAACTATTGGACACAGTGGCAGGACATGAGCTTTATTCCCTTCTGGATGGATTCAGTGGATACAACCAAGTCCAAATCGCAGAAGAAGACCAATCCAAAACAACCTTCACCACAGAATGGGGGACCTACGCTTACCGAGTGATGCCATTTGGGCTCTGCAATGCCCCTGCTACTTTCCAACGAGTCATGATGGCTGCATTTCAAAATCACCTGCACGACTTTATTGAGGTATATTTGGATGACTTCTGTGTCTATAGTTTGATCAGTGAACATTGGGGACATTTGGAACAATGCTTTGACCGATGCCGGGAGTATGGGATTTCCCTCAACCCCGACAAATGCATCTTTGGGGTTTCTTCTGGAGTTCTGTTGGGCCACATTGTCTCAGCACAAGGGATATCAACAGACCCTGCAAAGATCGAAAAGATCGCAGCTCTGACAGCACCCACCAACCTCAAACAGTTGAGGGGATTCCTAGGCCATGTGGGTTACTACAGAAGGTTCATAGCCCATTTTGCAACAAAGGCAACTTTCTTGCACAAGCTTCTGAGGAAAGATGCAGAGTTTACTTGGATGGAAGAATGTGACAAAGCCTTCCACACTCTGAAGCAGTGCCTGATAGAGGCACCCATTCTGCAACCTCCTGATTGGACGAAAGAGTTCCATGTACACACTGATGCATCAATTGAAGGCTTAGGTGCTGTCCTCTGCCAAAAGGGCTCCTCAAAGTTGGATCAACCGATCTATTATGCAAGCCGAAAAGTCACTGATAGGGAACGAAACTATACAGTGACAGAGCTGGAATGCTTGGCAATGGTGTTTGCCCTAGAGAAGTTTCGCCATTACCTCCTATCCACCCACTTTAAATTTTATGTGGATCATGAGGCCCTGTCCTTCTTGATGAACAAAGCAGATGTAAAAGGACGATTGATGAGATGGCTCCTTTTATTCTAGGAGTTCAACTTTGAGGTGATTACTAAGCCTGGTCGTTCCCATGTTCTGGCTGATCATCTGTCGCGTATCCCACAAACTGCAGACGAGGAGCGGGATGATCTAGACCTCCCTGATGCTTCCCTATTCTTGGTAGAAACTGTAACTCCCTGGTATGCAGACATTGCCAATCTGCTGGCAACCCAGCAGTATCCTCCTGGTATTTCTAGTCGGGAAAGGAAGAAGCTCATGCTAGAATCAGCCCCCTACACCCTGCTCGGCGGTGCACTGTACAAGAAAGGCAAAGATGAAGTACTCAGAAGATGTGTTGCAGGAGATGAGATTGGGTTTGTTCTGAAGGCTTGCCACGACAAGCCATGTGGAGGTCACTTCGCAGGAGAAGCTACAGCCAGGAAGGCTCTGCTAGCAGGATATTGGTGGCCTACCATTCACAAAGATTCCTATGATTACTGTAAAAGATGTGATGCTTGTCAAAGAATGGGGAAACCCATGAAGACAAGTGCCATGCCACTGCAACCTATCCTTCCTTTGAAGCCGTTTGAGAAGTGGGGCATTGACTTCGTAGGTCCGATCGACCCTCCCACCAGAAGGAAACAGAACCGATACATCCTTGTATGTACGGATTATGTTACAAAGTGGTGTGAAGCTAAAGCCCTAAAGCGGGACGATGGTAACAGCGTGGCCCTGTTCATGTATGAGAATATCATCACCCGTTTTGGTAGTCCCTTAGAGCTGGTAAGTGATAGAGGCACTCATTTCCTCAACAAAGTCATGGAAGAGTTGACAGAGTTGTATAAGATCCGCCATCGCAAGTCCACTCCTTATTACCCCAGAGCCAACGGCCAAGTCGAAGTCACCAATCGCATCCTCTGCTCGATTCTGACAAGAACAATTGCTGCACATCGTCGTGATTGGGACGATTGACTTACAGAGGCCCTCTGGGCGTATAGAACCTCCCATAAAGCAGCAACAGGACAAACACCCTTCCAGCTGGTGTATGGTACAGAAGCTGTTTTTCCTGTTGAATTGGAATTACCCTCTTTGAGAGTGGCTATCAAAGAGTGTTTGGGGGATGATGATTCACTGCAACGCCATCTCCTGCATTTGGAATATTTGGACGAAATTCACAGGATGGCTCTACAGTGCATGGAAGCCACGCAAGCTCAACGTAAGGCTTACCATGATAGTTTCATCAAGCACAAGGAGTTCAAAGAAGGTGATTTGGTCCTAGCCTATGATTCACGCTTTGGCAAGTTTCCTGGCAAGCTCCAACAGCGGTGGATGGGCCCCTATAAGGTACTTGCAGTCAACCCTAATGGTTCTGTTTAAGTGCAGACCGTTGATGCCTCTGATGATCCCTTTCTGATCAATGGATATCGCCTGAAGAAGTACTTCCCTCCTTGGGGATCTTGACAATTACGGACACTTGATCCTTTCCCTCATTGGCGCGGCACTGTACTTCTTATGATGTTACTTCTGTTAGCCATTCTTCAATCACTCCTGATGAAGTGGACGCAACCCTCTGTCCCCTCAAAACCCCCTTCTAGTCTTGATTTCTTATCCTCTATTTTCCACCAGCGACAGTGGCGAGGTGGGTTCTGACAAATGGTCTCTCTACCATTCCCTTGCTCAATATTGAAAAGAAAAAAAAAACATATCGGTCATGGGAGAAAAGGACTAAGGTCCCTGTCATGCCGACCTCTTCTTCGAGAAAAGGTGGAAACACCCTCGGGAATAGGGGAAAATAAGAAAAAAAAAAAAACAAAGAAGAAAAAGAAAAAAACAACAAACAAACAAATCTGTTATGAGAGAAAAGGAAGCAATTCCCTGTCATAGCAGGCCTCGTTCCAAGAAAAGGTGGTAAACACCCTTGGGCGAGAAGCTGGCTGTGGAAAAGGTGGTAACACCCAGCAGTCCAGAAAGTGGATTCATTAATTGATATCCCTAGGATCCAATTCCGACGCTGCCTCCCTTGGTACGCTGTGTCCTGGGTCTCTTTGCAAAGTGACTACCTATCCTCCAGCAGACAACATGTTCCTATCCAACACAATGTTCGATTTGATGGCTACCTCCCTGGGTACGCCTCTTCAATAACTGATGACGCGATCTTCATCGACAAACAATAGAGTGCTGTGAGCTTTCATCCTAACCGGATGGGGAAGTGAGTACGGTTGCCCTCTATATCTATCAACAGAGAGTGAGACAGAGGGTGGGGCGAGAGACCAGTCTTTTCCCTTTAAATCGAATGAGAGGTGAGAAGTGTGAATGAAGTGTTGCACGCACGAGATGGGCCTCTCAAAGCACAAAGCACGATTTGTTCTGTGCACTGCACTATAAGGCTCCCTGGCCTTCCTTCTTGCACTGTATGCCGGTACAGGGCGGGATGCACTGTTGCACCATCAACTGCGCACAAGGTATACACCCTTTGCACAAGCGACTGTGAGGATTATATCAATGGGTTTCAAGAAAAGGCTGCCCTCCTGTATCTATCCACAGAGCGTGAGACAGAGGGTGGGTTGAGTGTGACTGGAGTTTCTTCAATCAATTACCGAGAGGTGAGATTGAGGGACGTTACGACACTTGGAGTTAGGTATGTTCCACTTTCCCTATGCACCCACGGGATGGATCTTTGCCGTCATCACAAGACACATCACCCTGTTCTGTACACTGCACTGTAAGGCTCCCTTGCCTTCCTCCTTGCACTTATGCCAGACGGGTTGGATGCACTACTACACCATCAACTGTGCACCCTGGCATACTCCTTCTGCACAATTCCCCCTTGTCGATTCCTCAACTGGGTATGAGATATGGGTTTCAATCCTTTTTCCTTGAGTGATATTAGTCATGGGGCGAGTGACTGTTCTTTCATTCCAATTGAGTGATTGCGAGTTGAGTGCAATATCCCTCATCATCGACGAATTTCCTGCGATTCCTTCCATCAGCTACCTCCCTGGGTGCTGCGGCATGGTCCCTGCCATGACGAATGTGTGCTGTGAAGATGCCTTGGTCCCTCCAGCGCCGACAACAACACTGGACGTGCCATCGATACTCAACCTTGATTCTTGACGAAACGGGCCAAGTTTTTCTAACCCTACACTTTGGTTTCTTCGTGCCGGTCATGTTTTAAGTGTGGGGACGTTAGTGGATGGTCTATGGCGTGGTCCTAGGTCCCTGTTGTTCGGTTAACCCTATCCGTTAAGGTCTTAAGTGTGGGGACGCGTCCCTGCGCATCTATATTGTATATCCCCTGCATATGCCTTATCTTGCTCATGCATGTATGCCATGACTTGCTTTTACCCTAATGGGATCCCTTTCCACCCTTCCGGTTATGTTCCACCTACCCTTGGGGGCTGTTCCCTTGCAGTTTTCCTTCATTCCTTGATTTTGAGGTCCTTCCATGTGAATACACCCTACGTTCACCAAAGTCCTCATCCAACCTCATAGCCCTATTCCCCCCATTGAACTGATCATTTTTCCTTTTTACCTACCCCTGTTCCGGTGCACGGTTTTTGAGTTATTAATTTTTGAAGCATTTTAAGCAATTTAGACGATTTTCCATGTGAACGCACTTTTCTTGCTTCAGAACCGTGATCTGACGTCATAGCCCTGACTAGTGCTTTTTCCATGACAGTTTTCCTTTTTATTCCACATCATTTCGATACATGGTTTGTCCGTTATTAATTTTCCGGGTTTTCACGACTTTTTCGTGTGTATTTTTGACATTTTTCCATGTGAACCTGCCCTGTTTGCATCGGAATTCCAATTTGATTTGACAGCCGTGTCCTCTGTGCCTTCCCCTACCTTTTTCCTTTTTCCTCCACCCTTTTTCGACTTCTGGATTTTTACTTATTAAATTTTAAATGAGTTTTCGGGAGTATTTTTGGAGTTTTTCACATGTGAACCCCTCCTATTTCTGCCGGAACTGCATTTTAATGTGATAACCCTGTGCCACCCCTTCCTGCGGACATTTTTCCTTCTTACTGCATGTCATTCCGGTGAACGGTTTGTCCGATATTAATTTTCGATCCCATTTTCGGGTTTATTTTTTGGGTTTTTCCCATGTGAACGTGTCTTCTCTCAGTCGGGATTATGTTTTGACGTGATAGGATTGTCGGGCACATATTTTTGCCTAGTTTTCCTTTTTTCTGTACCTCATTCCGATGCACGGATCTTTCGATATTAATTTTTAAATTGCGTTTTTGGTTCGTTTTTTGTGTTTTTTGCACGTGACCACCCTTTACCCCTCCCGGAACCCCCGTCCCGTATTTTCCTTGTTTTTCCCCTGTCGTCGTGCCCACTTTTTGTTTTTACGCTATTTCGTTTTGACGTCCGAATTGGGAGTTATTAATTTTTCTTTATTTTTACGTGTATTCGTGCGCCCGTTTTGCGCATAAACGCGCCCTTTTTCGATTTTACGTGTCTCCACGCGTCCCCGTCGTGTCCGCCTAACCCGTACCGTCATCCCGGTTCCATTTCAATTCCGTCACGGCAAATTTTTTTAACCCCGCCCCTTGCCCGTACGCGGGACGGGGATACGCCCCCTCTTGACCCTGCCCATCCTCCCCTTGCCCTTGTCCATGTCCATCCTCCCTTACCCCTACCCGCCCACCCTGCCCATCCTCCCCTTGCCCATGTCCACCCTCCCCTATCTCCCTCTACCCTCCTTTCTCTCTCCCCGTCCCCCAACTGTCATCCTTTCCCTCTGCGTTCTTTCCCTCCCTCCATCTCTTCTCCTCCTTCTCCTCCATTTCCTTCACCCTCCCCTCCTCCTTCTCTGCTCCTCTCCCTCTCATCTTCCCCTCCTTTCCCCTCCTCCTCCTCTTTCTCCCCTCCTCCCTTGCCTCCTCCTCGCCCTGTCGACAGCGCCTGCGCCGCCGCCCGCACCTCCTGGCCCTGTGGCCCGCTGCCCTGTGGCCTGTGGCCCGCCGCCGTCGCACCTCCCTCGCCTTCGACCACCTGCCCCGCCGCAGTCGCAGCGCCGCCCACGCTCCCGCGGCGCCCGCCTCCCCCTCCTCTGCCACCGTCGCCGCCGTGAAGTCGTCCCGGCCGCCCGTAAAGTCATCCCGGCCGCCTGCTCTACCGTTCGGCCCGCCTCCTGGCCGCCGTTCCGGCCGCCCCCTCGTCACCAGTCGCCACCCTGCCCGTCGTCTGCCGCCTCTGCTGTAGCTCCCCGCTCCTCCTACCATGCCCAAGCCACGTCCGCTCTAGTCTCCCGCCTTTCCTGCCATTCAAACCAACCCCCATTCACCGTCCCCCTAGCCTTCCTCTAAAACCCCATTCCCACCCACCCATTCCACCCCACTACCCCCCACTAGCCCCCCTTCCCACCCATCCTAACCCCATCCCCATTATCCCCCCACTAATCCTCTTTCCCACCTCCCACCCCTTCCGTCCCACCCCTACACACACACCTCCCAACCCCCATTACACACCTAACCCCCTCCTATTACCCTCTACAGGCCCCCTTTCCCCCATTCCCCACCGAACCCTCCCCTTGCCTACCCAAGAATACCCACCCAACCACACACTCCTCTACCAAGCCCCCATTCCCCCCAGCACCCACTAAACCCACCCCTATCCAACCCCCCATTCCCACCAACCACTCACTTTCCCCCCTTGTCCACCCTCATTCCCCCCATTACCCACATGCACCCTAACACACACTACCCTACCCAAGCCCCCCGTCCTACCCTGCAGACCCGCAGCAGCTCACCACACCCCCTCCATCAACCCCAGTTCCACCTGCAACCACCCTTGCGTTGTCGACACGCGTGCGGGAGTGTACGCGCTTGTGGTTGATCGTGCGGTTGTTTGTACGCGACTGTCGGATTTTGATCATTGGTTGCTGACCACGTAGCTGCCACGCAGCAGGTTGCTGGGTATTTTTCTCAGATTTTTAATTAACACACCCGTACATCCTTTTTTCCATTTAAATAACACCTCAAAAACACACAAAAACATTGAAAAATATAAATAAATCATTAAAAAACCACTTTATATTCTGAAAAATTACAGAAAATCTAGAAAACTTTCCTTTTATTTTTGCAATCCATGGCCCTCTTTTTCTCAACCTGTAAATTTCAGCAAAAACTATTTTTGCCTATTTTACAATTCTAAAATCTTTCAAACTATCCAAAAAAAAGAGATAAAAATTCATTAAAAATACTCAAAAATTCCCAATTAATTTTTGAAAAATTCCTAACCCTTTACTTCCCATTTTTATTTATTTTTGGCATATTTTTCTCAGCTGTTATAATATTTTCTTTCACACCTAAATTCTTTCACACTAAATCACACAAATCCATAACATAAACAAATAAATAAACACAATCATTAAAAAAATAAATAAATCCCTTTTTCCTCCAACACCCCAACTAACCGTCTTGAAACCCCAATCCAGATATTTTTGGATTGAGAAGAGCGCATTTCTGCATTACATACACACCCCTTCCAGGTATTTATTTTATGTGCTTTATTTATTTTTATTTTCCCTCTTAATCACAAATTAATTGTTAAAATGAACCCTTTAATTCACCCACAGTTTCCACGCGCATTCGCGCTAAACACACATTTTTTTTAAAAATTAAAATCAACCAGCCGTTCACTTAGCATGCGCTACGTGCGCTAAAGAGGCACTTTAATTTTTAATTAAAATGAACCAGCCGTCACATGCGCACGCGCTGGCAAAAAAGCGCTCCACATCACCTTAATTTATAATCAATAAATTGCATTTAGAGACCCAGTCGGGAATCGAAGTCCGGGAATCGAATAACTGTACCGCTTAACCTAATAATTGGTAATTAAATTTATAATAAGGAACCGCCGTTTTCTTGTTAAGGTTTATCACCTAATAAAAATTCACCCATTTTTAATAATTGATTAAAATCAACCCTTCATTAAATTAATTCCCCCCTCACTGCACTTAATTCCCCTTTTTAATAAAGCGTTTCGTGGGATGGGTTTGCGCAGTTATTAGAGTTATTTTCCATGGTCCAGTCTTGGTTTATCACAGATATAGTATTGATATGTGTCGGATATGGTATGGTTTTGGTTTCCTGTCTTAGTTACGGTTAAGGGTACGGTATGCAGTTTTTTCTTTTATTGCCTGATACGGGGTTCAGGGTGTTTGTTTGATGCATCGCATGAAGCTTTCGGTCGCATTTGTCTCAAGGTCATGTCACATTTTTTCTAGGATGTGGTTTGCTTGGGGTTAGTAGGTCGTGTCACGTCTTATTTGGTAATTCTCTTATCCTTGTTTTTTTTGTCTGTTGCTTTGCAGGCATTCTCCTTGATTTTCTGTGTTTGTGGTGTGTGTGTAACCATCTGAATGGCGCCTTCTCATGCTCCTCCCCCTATCCAGTACGTCCCATTAGTTAGTAGGGATTACTCGTCCCTACTTACTTTTGAGCCCCTCACGAAGGCATGACTTGCTGCTTTTGTGGCCACTCCTTTTCCATTACTTCCAGAGGATCCATCCTTATGTGATGAGTTCCTGGCGTCTTACAGCAAGAAGACAGGCGTAGTCCAAGGAATGTCTATGACATTGATGTCTCGAGGCTTAGGGAAGGCTCTATCTTTACCCTCCAAAGGAGAACCTTTTGTGACCACTCGTCAGCTCTTCTCTAATGAAGAGATTCTCAAGCTGTTGCAGAAGCAGACAAGGGAAGTCCTTGATGTTAAGAAGGTGATAAACTCTTCAGGAGTTTCGTTTTCTATGATCACTGATCCCGTATGGAAGACGATGTGCCAGTTCCTTCAGGACAGGTTCATGCCTGCCAAAACGCCATCCCACTATTTGTCCAAAGAGCTTTTCACAGCTTCCAGGATGGTGCTGAAAGGAGTTGCTATTGATTGGAGCACATACCTCCTTACTAAAATGGATCAGCATTTTGTTAAAGTCACGAGGGGTAATGTTACCAATGTTACCTATGGATCATATTTGTCTGCCTTCTTGACCTATTCATGTTTACAGAAGACTGTACCTCCACCTCCTCTATCAGATCCAGTACCTCCTCCTCCACCTTCAGAAGAGTCAGCACCTATTGACATTGAGGATGATGATTCTCCGCCTCCCCTGGTCATACAACGCAAACGCTTGAAGAGGGTAGCGGATAAAGCCCCTGCTGTACTTCCCTCAGTGCCTATCCCTGCTACTTCTGGCAGTGAACTCCCTGGGTATCTCACTTGCAATAATCTGTTCAAAGCACATTGAGAAGGATCTTTGGCGATCTCAGTTCCCTCTCTGAGCAGTCTCGTTTCAGGAGATGCCATTCCTTTCCTCTGCAAGGATATTCAAAGTTCCATTGAGTTGTCAGTGATAGCCTGTGTTCAACAACTGTACGCATCTTTCTATGAGGAGCTTATGCAGTCCAAAGACCAGTTGCATAAGGCAACATCTGAGTTAGCTTCTGCTAAGGATACCCTAGCAGATCTATTTAAGCAAATGGAACAGCAAACCCAACTGGTTGCCATTCAAAGTGATGAGATTTCTTCATTGAAGACCCAGTTATTCGAGGCTCAGTCACAGGTTACTAGCCTTTCAGCAAAGAAGGAGAGGATGTCCAGCGAAGCGAAAGAATTCCAAGTTCTTTTAGATGGCAAGCTTTCAGCTTTACAGATGGCTAATGACACAGTGGCAAACCAAGCCTCCCAAATCCTGCAGTTGCAAGATCAGCTTGCAAAGTCCCGCTCTGTTCCTCCAAGCCCTCCTGTTCCATTGATTTCTTCTCTTTCACAGCAGGACTTGGCTGCCCTACAGAGACAGGCTACTTTGTGCCCTCTATTCCAAGATAAAGTGGAAAGATTGCAGTCCAGAATGGACTTGTTATGGTCTACCTTTGAGCAGTTTCAGGAATATGTCTTACCAGACCATTCTTTCTTTGTCCACTACCACTTACAGAAGTTGGTCTTCTATATGAAGCTTTCCACGATGGATTTACCTTTTCCAGAGGATGGCTGGAGTGGGGCTTGGTCTGCTGAGTTGTTGACAGAGGTAGTCCGAATGGTCTTTGAAGATTCTGTCACGCCAGATACCATGTTGATGTCATACATGTATCTCCGAGGAGATTTGTTAATTCCAGATGAGGTAGATATGGCATGGTATGTGGGGGATGTGGTCTTACAGGCTGTTTTATATGTCAATCATTTGGAGCTGCGCATAGCTGATATGTTTCAAAGTTATTCCTCCAAAGTAGCTGATTGTCAGGATAATTCGTGGCATCCCATGATTGATTCGGTGGTCCTCAATCAAAGACAAAACACAGCTCCTACCTTTGTACAGAGTACTAACCAACAGAGGCTGCATCTCTTAACCTATCTTTCCAAACATAATCCATTTGATGCTACCTTCTTTGATGCCTATCATAGACGATCTCTCTTAGGACCTTTTGTTCCTACCCTCCTCTATTACCAACAATTGGCTCACCGCTATGCTATATATTTTTCCCTTTGTCAAACTAATTCCACAGTAATTTTACCACTTCTTTTCCAGCCTTCACATTTCCCTCAAATTCCTATTTTCACTTACTGTTCCTTTATTGAGGACAGGGTATTTTCCCCTTCTCCACCCTGTCCTTCACCCCTCATTAATGTACCCTCCATATTTCCTATTTATCAGTTAACACCTTTCCTTAGTGATTCCTTACAAATTTCTGCCACTCCTTCTTTAACCTTTTCTTCCTTTTATGATTTTTCCTATCCCTCCCTACATCCACTTTCCCTTATTCCACTACCCTCTCCTAACACTTCCATATCTCAACCACCTCAGTTGGTTAGTGACTGTGACGGTTTTGATAATCAGATTTCCAGAAGAAGGGGATGGAGTTCGGATGATTGCCTTACAGGACCGTAGATTAATTGGCCAGTAATTCCAGGAGAATGGACAGCTTCTAGTCAAGCTTATCAAAACTATGTTCATTTTGCCCAACAATATTCACAGTCTGCAGATCCCTCAGTGAGATTAACTGCTCACTTTGCTTGGTACCTGGCGTATATGCATAGGCACTCTCATAATGATTCAAAGCCTATTCCAAAGTTGTGCATGAATGTCAATGTTAGCATTGATTTCCAGCAGCTGGAGATACTGTATTTTCATGCCCTCTGTTTACCTAGCAGATACCTAGTCCTGTTGGAAAGGATATGCTGTCTCCAATTTTTCCAAAATCCTCCTAAAAACTTTGTAGATGAATCCTTATCTATGGATCGATTCCGACAACATCAATCTTTTAAGAGGGATCATCTTCATTGATGCCTTTCCAATGTATGGTGGAAGCTTTTAATGAACACCTCTCTTTTTGAAGAAGTCATTCAGATGGTTGTGTTGTGTATTAGTGTTTGTGTTGTGAGTTCATTTATGTCAACCGAACGTGGTGGTTTCCTATTGGATTTCGTGTACGAGCTATGTTTTGGAGAATTGTGGTGATGGGGTCGTGGATGGAGAATTGAAGCTGATGCAGATGACGAAGAAGAAAACTCTTATATCCTTTACAAATTTGTGATGATTTTTAGTTTGATAAGAGGTGTTAATGTGTAAAGAGTTTTCCTTTCTTTGTATTTTAATATCAGAAACAGGTTATAAGTTGGGGTCGTGGTGGATGGATTCTTTTTGAAAAGATATTGAAGATCAAAGTTGAGCTTTTCCCTGAACTTGTATTCCCTTTTTCTTGGTTCGCGAGGACGCTTCCTTATTAAGTGTGGGGATATGTTGAGTGTTGAAATGACTTGTTTTTTGACTGATTTTTGTTGTTTTTGAGAGCTAAATGGTTGATTTTATGGGATGATTGGTTGATTTGGAAGTGGATTGAGAGTGTTTTGGATGATATTGATTGTGTTTTGGAAGTTCATGATGTTTGTTGATGGTTCTGTGATGTTCTGATAGGTTCTGAATGATTCTGTATACCTTGTGTTTTGTTCTGTTTTGGTCTGTTTTGTTCTGATTGTCTTCTGTAAGGAGGGAAGGAGTATTGATTGATGAAGAATGAGATATGGTGAAAGTTTATTGAATGGTTTGTGAGAGTTTGGAATGGTTTGAGAATGAGTCATGTGGTTTTGATAACCTTCTGTAACCTTCTGTAGGTCTTCTGTAGAGCTTCTGCTTCTGTTCTGTCTCTGTTCTGGTACTGTTCTGCAGACTGTTCTGTATGCTTCTGTAAGTGTTCTGTGGAGTGTATGTGTGACTTTGGGAAAGTTTTCTAGCCTTGGAAAGAGGTGAATACAAGTGCAAAAGAGTTGAAGGAAGTGGAAGAAGTAGCTGCTGAAGACTCAAGAGAAGACTAGAGTGAAGTGATAGTAGTGAGCTGTGAAGAGACACTGTAGTGGCTCTGGTGACCCTTCATATCAGGCATACCTCTTGGGAGGGGTATCCAAGACCTAAGAGTGATTATTGAGAGTGATTTTTGAGAGATTGTAGTGAGGATATGATGTATTATTGATGGAGTAAGAGAGAGAGAGTCAAAGATAGCCAATTCTACTAAAACAAAGTGATTGTATATGAGAGATTGAGAGAGAAGACTATGAAGATATTGAAGATGAATACTATGTGATGTATTTTCATTCAAAGATGGTGTATTTCTTTGTTTTCTTTGTTCTATTGATGGATTTTGTAAAGATGTTGAAGAATATGGTTGATTCTATTAAAATCCGTGGGAGATTTACATGATGCTGCATGAAGATTTGTTGTGCCTGGTGTTCTTTTCTTCATTGGGATTATATGAAATATGATAAACAAGCTTGTTGATGTTACAAGATAGATTTTCTTGCAAGAGAATTCCCTTTTCCTTGGTGTTCCTCTTGGGGCTCCAACAAGGCCAAAGCAAAAGTGAAACAGAAGACGAAGGTGTGCCAATAAAAATCTAGAAACACAAGAAGCGTAGAAAAGTCCTAAATAGGGGAAAAAGGCGCACAAGGAAAAGCGCAAGTCAATACTTTTGTAAAAGAGCGCAAGCGCATCGTGATTTAATTTAAGGAGTGCCGGGCTCTCACTCGTGCAATTTGCAAATATAGATGGACGGTAGGAAAGAAGCTAGGAAGATAGGAGGACAGTGGGAAAAAGGGCCTAGCCGGCCTTGTAAAAAAGGGGATAAAGGGATGGCCGCCCAAAATGGATTTAGGGTTTTGTATATAAAGTTGAAAAGTGAATGAGAAGCTCATTCTTGTGTGTGGCCAAAAGTGGCTCTCTTCTTCTTCTTCTTCTTCCTCTTCTTCTTCTTGCTTGCTTGACCTTGTGCTTGAGAGAGCGAGTGTGAGAGTGTGAGGGAGTGAGTGTGTGAGGGTGAGGGACTGGGAGGAGAAGCTCTCCATCTTCTCCTCTCTTCTTCTCTTCTCTTCTCTTCTCTTGTCTTGCTCGCAATGATGGAGCTTGGAGCGTGGAGCTTGAGGATGGATCTTGCTTGAAGCTTGCACTTGAATCATGGAGCTATCAGAGTGCACGGGAGAGGAGGTAACTCGATCGGCATGGAGGTAAGCTCACTACACCCGTAGATATGGATGGTGCATCGGCTATGTGAGAGGTAGCCATTAGTGCTCGGCTTGGAACGCTTGAACAATAAGTTGTCCGTGGGTCTTAGCGGTTGAGCGAAAGTTCCCACAAGTAGTAGTAGTAGTTTTCTTGTTTGTAGTAGTAGTAGTAGTAGTAGTAGTAGTAGTAGTAGTAGTTTTCTCTTTTCTTTTCCTCTTTATTGTTGTTTAGTTTTCTTGTTTATTGTTGTTGTTGTTGTTTTTTCTTCTTTTCTTGTTTGTAGTAGTAGTAGTAGTAGTAGTTGTTGTTGTTTTTTCTTCTTTTCTTGTTTATTGTAGTGGTAGTAGTAGAGAGAGAGAGATGTTTTGTTAAAGGAAATTGGTAGTAGAGAGAAAGAGATGTTTTGTTAAAGGAAATGAGAGGGGGAGAGGAAGAGAAAAAGAAAAAAGGAACGAGAGAGAGGGAATAAACATACAACATAATAAAGAAAGAGAAAGAGAGAGAGAGATGGATGGAGAGAAGACTCGAATGAATGGATAAAAAACAAAGAGAGGGTAAGATCTTATTCTTTAACATCTTCTTTTCTTGTTTATAGTAGTAGTAGTAGTAGTAGTAGTAGTAGTAGTAGTAGCTTTCTTGTTTGTTGTTATTGTAGTAGTAGTAGTAGTAGTTTTTTCTTTTCTTTTCTTGTTTATTGTTGTTTAGTTTTCTTGTTTGTTGTTGCTGTTGTTGTAGCAGCAGCAGTAGTAGTTTTTTCTTCTTTTCTGGTTTGTTGTAGTAGTAGTAGTAGTAGTAGTAGTAGTAGTAGTAGTAGTAGTAGTAGTAGTAGTAGTAGTAGTAGTAGTAGTAGTAGTAGTAGTAGTAGTAGTAGTAGTAGTAGTAGTAGTAGTAGTAGTAGTAGTAGTAGTAGTAGTAGTAGTAGTAGTAGTAGTAGTAGTAGTAGTAGTAGTAGTAGTAGTAGTAGTAGTAGTAGTAGTAGTAGTAGTAGTAGTAGTAGTAGTAGTAGTAGTAGTAGTAGTAGTAGTAGTAGTCGTCGTCGTGGTGGTGGTGGTGGTGGTGGTGGTGGTAGTCGTAGTGGTGGTAGTCCTCGTGGTGGTGGTGGTGGTGGTGGTGGTAGTCGTAGTGGTGGTAGTCGTAGTGGTGGTAGTCGTAGTAGTAGTGGTAGTAGTAGTAGTAGCAGTAGTCGTGGTAGTAGTAGTAGTAGCAGTAGTCGTGGTAGTAGTAGTAGTAGTAGTAGTAGTGAGGTCTGGTGAGATCCAGTATAATACCACGAGACGGAAAACACTCCGACATATGTTAATCTGTATGTGGGTGGAGACTTTACATACGTTAATTTTATTGAACTACAAGAGAAAAAATTCAGTCTCAAACAATTTAAGAAAGAAAAAAAGAATGATAAAAAGAACAAATTATTTGTCGTAACGTAGACCCTACTCTCAGGAAAGCGGATTATAATTGTGGAAGGCCTATTGTATTGACAGTTGACACTAGTCCAATTGGCATAGGTTGGGCTGTGGGTCAAGATGATGCAGATGGAAACAGGACCGCTATTTGATTTGTGGCAAAAGTCCTAAATGAGAGACGGAGGAGGTATCCGCAAATCAAGAGGGAATTACTGGCAATTGTTACAGCTCTCAAATGTGACAAGGAGTATTTTATTGGAGCCCCAATTGTGGTAGAGACAGATTGCTTGCCATTGATAGGTATGATTACGAGTTGCTCTACTCCGGATATAGCTATGCTGAGATGGATCGCATACATCAAGTCATTAAATCCATAATTTAAACACATAGCCAGGAAGGATAATCCAGTGGCGGATATGTTGTCTAGAGCCAGATATGATGATGAGGAGACACTACTTGTAGAAGAGGATGATGCAGAAATTTCAGCCGCTATGGTTGATCATGTTTGCCATGTCTATGATATTGTGGCTTTCATAGAAGAACTCTATGTTGGAGATTGGTTGCAGATTGGCAAGTACCTTAGTACACTAAGCAAAAGAGATGAATGGACAGATGAAGAGTTCAAGAAGATCAGAAGAAAAGCATATGGTTATTTTCTCAAGGACGGATTTCTTTGGAAGCACCCAAAGAAAAGAGGTGGATTACCCTTGCGGATTGTCTGCAATAAAGAGACCCAGTTACAGGTGATGAGAGAGTTTCATGAGAGTCCTTGGGCTGGTCATAGAGGAGTGTGGGCTACTTATGAGAAAATCAAGGAAAAATATTGGTGGAAAGGCATGTACAGAGATGTTTCTCGCTTTATAGAGACTTACAGAGATTGTCAGATGTATTCCGTAGTACGTCATCGAGATGAACTTCATTCGACCTATCCACTATGCATTCATTATAAGTGGGTAGTTGACTTGGTTACTATGCCGATGGGTCTATGGCGGCAGATGAGCTATATTGTATTGGCTAGAGAGGATCTTACCAATCATGTTGAGGGCAGACCTTTGAGAGCGAAGACCACTAGTGCAATGTGTAAGTTCTTATTGGAAGATATTTTCTGCAGGTATGGCTGTGTGGGTAAGATCACTGCAGATCGCAGCGAATTAGATGCAGATGAAGTTAGGGAGTTTTTCTCTCAACTAGGAATCAAGTTGGCTCTAACCACAACATACAATCCAGAGGGAAATGGAAAGAGTGAAAGAGGGCATCCACCGATAGTGAAAGCATTAGCCAAAGCATGCAGAGGATAGATTGGAGAATGGCCGAGACTTCTACCATTTGCTTTGTGGGCTGATCGTACAACTCACAATGTTATCATAGGATATATGCCCACAGAGTTGATGTTTGGTCAGAAATCGGTTATGCCGATTGAGACTTGTGCTTTGACTTGGTCAGTTTTACCTTGGCAGGAGGATTTGACAAGAGAGAAGCTCTTAGCTCTTCAGATCCGACAGTTGGAGAGAAGACCAGAGGTTATTCAGCTAGCTATTGATAGGTTAAAGGTTGCTAGACTTAGAAATAAGGACAGGTTTGAAATCAGGCATCGCTTGTAGCCTAGAGCAATAGAAGAGGGAGCAATAGAAGAGGGAGACTGGGTATTAGTCTTTGATAGCAGCTTTGAAAATCAGCATACTGCACTTCGGAAGATGGTGAAAAGATGGTGTATATGTATTTGACAATTCAACATATGAGCTGACAGAATTGGATGGGACAGTGCTTAGAGTGCCTATTGTAGGAAAAAGAATCAAGATTTTCAAGAAAAGAGACGATGAGGATTATGCATTGGAAGAATTTGCAAGAAGAGAAACGAGAAGAAACTCTAGTAGAAGAGATAGATGATATGACCAATAACCTTGCTGATATACCGAAAATAGACAATGAAGAGATTGATCTGTTCGTGGATCTTGACGACAATGATCATGGGTAGTTGGCCCATCTGGAGGATGCGCAGGATCAGAGGGGGTGGATGTCGTACTGCTGTGTATCCGAGGTGTGGAATACACCAAAAAGTTTGTGTGTGTGACATTCGTGTTTTGTGTATACCTAGTCGTTGTGTTTGCATTTTGCTTTGCGTGTGGCTTGCATGTTTGTGCATGTATGATCCCTAGTTTTCCCGTAAGTGTGTTTCGAGTTACCATCTTAAAATTTTCCTCAGTGATGGAGGACAATACAGTGAGGTTGGTAAAACTTGGTAAAGGTTCTAAAGCTCTGGTTAGGGAGATGGATTGAAAATCTCATTTCGTTGTCTATAGTAGAATGTTTTGAGGCTCTTGCAACAACCTCATGCATGGTGCTAAATTCTCTCCAATAAATTTGGGTAAATAGTGGATGTGGTTATTGAAATTGCACTTGGCATGGACATGCTTGACTCAACAAGGTCACTTTGATATAATTTTCTATATGGTGAATGTTGCAGTGGTAATGGACTAGGTATGAAAGGGCATGCTCCTTGAAATACTCAATGTTTGGTCATAAATTTAGTGTCGTCCTATGCCTTAAGCAGCACAAGGAAAGAGGAGGATATACCTGCAATAAAATTGCAAGGCACTTTCATTGGGGTTTATTCCTAGAAAATTTTCATCAAGTGAAGTTATGTAAAGGCTTACATCCACTCTTGTGTTTTACGCAAGTTGCTAGCAATTGTTGCAGTGATAATGGGCTGAGTGTGGAAGGGCTTATTGTTTGAACACTCAGTGTCTGGTTGTAAATTGAGTGTGGGACCTAGTGATGCTTTCAGTGGCCCAATGAATGGTGTTGATGCGCAGTTATCTGAATTGAAGGGTCTTGTAGGTGGATGTAGGCGCTTAACGAGACATATTGTATACGATCTTCTTTGAAGTACCTGTTTTGTGACTGCTGAAATTGAATTTTCAGATACATAATGTATTCAATGAGGCACATTCTGGGAAACACCAGAGGACGGATGCAGGTTTTCAAACTTTGGGAAGAAAAGCAATGTGAAGCTTGGAAAAAGCAGAAAGAACTTGGACGGACCGCTATTTCCAGAATGACCTGCTCGACTATGGGATCGATTAAGGCCTGATAGAAGTTACTGTGTATGGGGACCTATTGTGAAAGCCTCAAATGTGCTGGAGACATGTAAATTTGATGCCAGGGTGGTGGCAAGTGTGCAAGTTGTTCAGGAGATTTCCAATTACTCTCAGGGGATCCAAAGTGCAGCCAGGCGATGTTTTGCAGCAGCTACTACAGACACAGTGGGCTGCCACCGTGATTCGGTGCTATCCTTGGCTTCTGCCCAGACTAATCAATAGCTTCTCATTGCAAAGTCCGCTTGTGGGATAGAGTTGGAGGGAGGCGCATCAATAAGGCCAATCTATCCTCTGCTGTCTTTGACCAACTTATCAAGTTACTGGATGAGGGAACTAGCACATTACCCCCTAGGTTTCGTATAAATCCTATATAGTACTGGGGCATTATTTTGATCTACACCAAAACCGTTCCCTAAACCACTTGAATACACCTCTGAGGATCCTTCGTACTTGTCTTTTATTGCTGCTGCAGCTATTCTAAGGGCTAAGACATACAGAATTGTTGTCCCAAATTGGGTTCAGAATTCTCAAAAGCTACGTGATACTGTGGAGAAAATTCAACTAGCCCCATTCAAACCAAACCAGGGGGGGTAAAAATTCTCACAGATGAGAAGGCAACGACTATGAATACTCCAGCGGTGGCTGATGACTCTGCCGTCATGCATTGAAGCCGTGTAGGGCTACACTGATCACCGTTCTCACTTCTATTCAGTCTCTCCTGACGGATCCAAATCCTGCAAGCCCTGTAAATCCAGAAACTGCCTCATTATACCAGAATGACATTGCCTCCTACAATAGGAAAGTCAGACAGTATGTTCACAGGTCATTGGAGTCATAACAGGTCTGGAACTTGTAAATCTATTACAGAGATCAAAAGTTTTCCTTCAGCTTTGGCTTTTGATCTATTTTATGCAATACAAGGTTCAATTGTACAGCTTAATCTGGGGACTTTAGAGAGTGGAGAACGTGTTGTGGAGGTTGCCACTGGAAGCTAATCTGGCTGTCTAGTTGTGTTGGTTGGCAAAGGACAACATATTCTTCATTCCTTACCATCACCCACAAGTCCTGATCTTATCGAGGGAAAGTTGCAAAGGCTAGAACAAGGATGGAAGATGAAGAGTTAATGGATTTGCTATTTTCCTTCTTGGATTCGGAGAGGTCGCTTTGATTTCTTCTTCTTGAACCTTGTATTTGTTATTGGCAGAAATAAAACAGAGACTTGGCATCATTTTCTCATCTTGCTTATTCGCTTGATTGATCTTCTATCTTGAAATTCATCAAGGTCCTCTATGGTCGTGACTTTGAAATCGAAACCCCTTCGACACGGATTGCATTGGGAGCCATTTCTCAGCAATTGCATCTACGAAGCTTTCCCCAGACACCGAAAAACATCAGACATACAAGGAGCTGGATGCTCTACATCTTTTCCCATCACATCTTCTCCCACGAAAGTTCGTATCTGTTACCCTTGATAGAGTCCAGGAACATTTTGGATTGTTTCAATAGATGCAATGTTAGGGCATGCTCCCAGACCCAGGTACATTTGTTTGCACACTCAGTGCATGCAATCACTCAGGTCTTCTAGATGAGGGCCAAATGTACTGTGGTGTAAAAATGAGCACCAAATTTGGTAATAGATCATTGTACAGCACTACTGTTGCATGGGAGTTTCACAAAGCTTTAGTGATGAACAAGGAACTGCCATGTCATAATGATTTTCCAGTCTGGATGGATCTGCTGAGTCCTGTTGAAAGTGGGAAAGTGTGAAGCTTGGACAATTGGCTTTCAACTATACAGTTCGTGTAGATAAAAGTATGGTTAATATTTATACAACTACCATGCAAGAGGATGTTGAAGAACTGAACAATATAATTGCTCTGCATGTTGTCTTTGTTCTTTGCTAGTCATTAACTGTTAGAAAACCTCCACCAACTTGAGGCTTGGATGCGCAAAAGACAACTAGACATACAATGACGACTCTTCCCAATGCTCCCAATGAACTTGTGGCCGCATCAAAATCATCTATTAATGTGGTCATGGACAGCCCTATGGGTGCACTGACTATGGGAATGATATAGCAGTTTGAGACAATATTAAGGTTCGGAGGTATTCCTTAATCACCACATTTGGTACAAGGTACTAATTCCACTTCACCTTTTGCGACAATTGGGCATTTAGAGTAATGAGCTTGAGATATGAGCTTGAGAGTTGAATTTTCTACTTGAGATCGGGTGGCCTAAAACCAGTGGACTGATCAAATTTGAATTCATCTTGTATTTTCTAAACATATTGGCAGTAATACAATTATTACTTGGCATCATTTTCTCATCTTGCTTATTTGCTTGATTGATCTTCTATCTTGAAAGTCGTCAAGGTCCTCTGTGGTCGCGACTTTGCTTTCGAAAACCCTTCGACATCTTTGGTGGACCCGACGTCAAACTCCAGTAGAAGAGACAGATGACATGACAGATAACCTTGCTGATATAACGGAAATAGTCAATGAAGAGATTGATCTGTTCGTGGATCTTGACGACAATGATCATGGGTAGTTGGCCCATCCAGAGGATGCGCAGGATCAGAGGGGGTGGATGTCATGCTAATGCGTATCTGAGGTGTGGAATTCACCAAAAAGTTTGTGTGTGTGACATTTGTTACTTTGTGCATACTTAGTCGTTGTGTTTGCATTTTTGTTTTGTGTGGGCTGGAGATCAAACATCACTGTTTAGTAGATGATTTGATGTTCACCCAAAAGCACACCTACAGACCCCATGGAGGTGGGCAGCATGATGATGAATAGGAGACAACACATCAACATGATTCATTTAAAATGAAAGCCATTGTGACAATAGGGTTTGTAAAAGATGCCAAGGAGCATATGGATGTCCAAGGCTTTAATGTTTATCACAAAAACAGACTTATCAAGCCTTTTTGGAGGGTGTGGAGCTCTGCGAGTAGTCAAGGAAGGGGATATTGAGTCCATGCCTTTTTGAGACTATTAGGGAAAGACTTTCATTAGCTTCGGGACCTGAGAAGAAACTTGTTGGTTTTGGGCGTGCAGTGTCTGATGGTGCTTTTATTGCAACCATATGTGATGTGGCAGTAGATCCTAGCTATCAAAGGAGAGGGATTGGACTAAAAATAGTGAAGGATCTTGTAAAGACTATGAAGAGGAGAGATGGTCCGACGGGCTTCGCTGTTTTTTCCCTCTTCCGAAGGCACGTCTGTTCTTTTGGAAAAGAGGCTTTCGACCTGACAAGCAGTTCAGATTTATGAGATATCGAGGAAGATTGATTGATGAAGCACTATTGAGAGATTAGTTGAGTTTGTCACAATTGTATTGTGTGAGTTGAGTGATTTATGGGTCAAGAACCTGAAAGTCAAGAGAAACCTTCAAGAAATTATGAAAGCTCTGAAGTTCAATTATGCGTTCATCGTTGTGGTAGAGCAAGGGGAAAGACTGTTTAGGTTATTGATCACGGATGCTATTCAATATTGGATAGAGTGAGATGCTTTGGTTCCTGTTGACGGGAGCGATCAATCAGCAAATGTTTGTGTAATCGAATTGGGGAGGAAGTGGTGAGGTGGATCGAGACAATTCCAGAAATTGTGTTCGCAGCAATAGAGGGGAAAGGAAAAAGCAACGGATAGAGAAAAAGCTAGGAGAGAGAGGGAAGCAGCGACGACGACTGGCTGGAAAAAAAGCTCCTGCAATTACATGCAGGAGTGCTTTACCTGTCACTAGAAGCAGCTCTCAAGCTCTTAGCCCTATATCTGCAAGGTACCAACGACCATTCATATCACAAACCTGCAGTCCAGCACAGTCCGATGCAATTAGTGTTAGAAGTCCCTTTTCACACTCTTGAGAAAGTCCTTCTGGGCCGGGAGAACTCTTAACACCATTATGAAACTGGGTCGCCACTAAGACTGATGATGAGGCATCATCCTCAGGAAACGGACAATCATCCAAAAGAGAATAAAAAGCATCGCTTCATAAATGCAATTGTCGAGAATTGCCTCCCAATGCAATCCACGAAGCTTTCCCCAGACACCAAAAAACATCAGACATACAAGGAGGTGGATACTCTACATCTTTCCCCATCACATCTTCTTCCACCGAAGTCCATCTCCGTTACCCTTGATAGAGTCCAGGAACATTTTGGATTGTTTCAACAGATGCAACGTTAGGGCATGCTCCCAGACCCAGGTACATTTGTTTGCACACTCAGTGCATGCAGTCACTCAGGTCTTCTAGATGAAGGCCAAATGTGTGGTGTAAAAATGAGCACCAAATTTGGTAACAGATCACTGTACAGCACTACTGTTGCATGAGAGTTTCACAAAGCTTTAGCGGTGAACAAGGAACTGCCATGTCATAATGATTTCCTAGTCTGGATGGATCTGCTGAGTCCTGTTGAAAGTGGGAAAATGTGAAGCTTGGACAATTGGCTTTCAACTATGCAGTTCATGTAGATAAAAGTATGGTTAATATTTATACAACTACCATGCAAGAGGATGTTGAGGAACTGAACATAATTGCTCTGCATGCTATCTTTGTTCTTTGCTAGTCATTTAACTGTCAGAAAACCTCCAACTTGAGGCTTGGATGCACAAAAGACAATTGGACATATAGTGACCACTCTTCCCAATGCTCCCAGTGAACTTGTGGCCGCATCAAAATCATCTACTAATGTGGTCATGGACAGCCCTATGGGTGCACTGATTATGCAAATGATAAAGCAGTTTGAGACAATATTAAGGTTCGGAGGTGTTCCTTAACCACCACATTTGGTATAGGGTACTAATTCCAGTTCACCTTTTGCGACAATTGGGCATTTAGAGTAATTCTTGAGCTTGAGAGTTGAATTTTCTACTTGAGATCGGGTGGCCTAAAACCAGTGGACTGATCAGATTTGAATTCATATTGTATTTTGTGAACATCTTGGCAATAATACAATTATTACTTGGCATCATTTTCTCATCTTGCTTATTCGCTTGATTGATCTTCTATCTTGAATTCGTCAAGGTCCTCTGTGGTCGCGACTTTGCTTTCGAAAACCCTTCGACATCTTTGGTGAACCCGATGTGATAACCAAAAAGTTTGTGTGTGTAACATTCGTGTTTTGTGTATACCTATTCATTGTGTTTGCATTTTGTTCTGCATGTGGCTTGCATGTTTGTGTGTGTATGATCCCTAGTTTTCCCGTAAGTGTGTTTCGAGTTATCGTCTTAAACACGTGTGTTGGAGAAACATATGAATGGCAATCCCTAGATGCGAGATGTCGTTTTATTGCAGAACAGGTAAGCCATCATCCACCTGTGTTGGCATTTCATTGTGAGAATATGCTTGAAGATTACACAATATATGGCAAAGTTGAAGTCAAGAATAAGTTCTGGGGTAAAAGTGTTGAGGTTCTTCCAGCTGGAGTAGTACATTTGTGCATCCCAAGGTTTGGAGACCACTTCACATGGAGCAAAATAACAACCTGCATTCATAATGTGGTTGTTGGAAAGTTATGGATTGACAACTATGGGGAACTCACCATTAAAAACCATTCAACTGGTGAATTTAGTCATATTCAATTACAGAAAGCCAGCAGCAGAGAACAGGGATGTCTTACTGGAAAGGTTTTTGACAAATAAGGGATTCTATTGGTGGACAAGAGTTGAGTACTTTGCATAGACTTGATAAATTTGGTGACCGTGGACAGGATTAGGAGGATCCAAGTGTGAAAGCAAAGCAAGGCAGCCCTTGCTTTTTGCTGCAAAGCATTGGGCCTGAACAGGGAACTTACTGCTATGGATAGGAAGAGGGAAAAAGCATAATGCTTGCTGGAGACAACTGCGTATTGTATGCTGAAAAGTCACATTGAAAAGAGAGGGATATCAAGGCCACGAGAACTTGATGGCTGCATGTATGCATCATATGGTGCTTGTTTTGAAGGTCGCATTGTACAAAAGCTTATTCAAGCAGATGGAGGAAAAGCATGGTTGCTGTTTTGGGAGGGAGTCATGAGGTGGATCGTGTCTATTCCAGACATCGTTTTTGCAACAATAGAGAGAGGGAGGCAATGTGCAGAGAGTATGAGGAAAATATGCGTAATCTAGGGGGATACTGTAACTATATGCACCTGAAGAAAACAAGCAGAGAATTGAGGCGAAAGCTATTTGGCAGTTACAGAAGGCATAAGAGCAGTCACAACAGGAGTCGCAGCAGGAGCAGAAGCCCACGGATAGATGACAGGCGGGAAAGATATCATGATGATCATCATGGTCAAGGAGGTCGTGGATATAGGCGCATTGGTATCAACCCATGCAAGGTTTAGAAACACTTTGAGGATCTCTATGAGGACATATTTGAAGAACTGAGCAAGTATGGAGAACTCGAGAGTCTGAATGTTTATGACAATTTGACTGATCATATGGTGGGTAATGTTTATGCACAATTCCGAGAAGAAGAACAGGCATCAGTTGCTTTGCAAGGGATGACTGGGCGTTTTTATGCTGATCGACCTATCATTGTAGATTTCTCCCCTATTACGGATTTTTAGGGAAGTAGCTTTCGAGTGCCTATTGCCAGCGTCTGTGCCGTGGCAGACATATGCGGCAGAGAACCAGAGGACGATCAATTACGGGAAGATTTCTCGTAAAACGATTGGATGAATCAAGACGAAATCTCCTTACAGTGACAGTGCAAAAGAGTTCTTCCAAGTTCGTTTACAGACCTATGGCGCATCAACAAGGCCAATCTGTCCTCTGCTGTCATTGACCAACTTATCAAGTTACTGGATGAGGGAGCTAGCACATTACCCCCTGGGTTTCGTATGAGTCCTATACACTACTGGGGCATTATTTTGGTTTGCACCAAAACGGTTCCCTAAACATCTTGAATACACCTGTGAAGATCCTTTGTACTTGTCTTTTATTGCTGCTGCAGCTATTCTGAGGGGGGCTGAGACATACAGAATTGTTGTCCCAGATTGGGTTCAGAATTCTTAGAAGCTATGTGAGGATGTGGATAAAATTCAACTAGCCCCATTAAAATCAAAACAGGGGGGTAAAAATTGTCACAGATGAGAAGGCAACGACTATGAATGCTCCAGCGGCGGGGCTGACGACTCTCTTGTCATGCATTGAAGCCGTGTAGGGCTACAATGATCATCAATCTCTCCTTTTCTCTTACCTAGCGAGTGTCCGATCACCTGTGTAGATTGAAAGCAAGGGTTGTAGTGCAAGCCCTTGTGGTGATGAGAACCTTTTTGTGTGGAGTGCCACCATATTTGGACCAGATGACACACCATGGGAAGGCAGAATTTTCTCCTTGCGTTTGATTTTTGGAGAACAATATCTAGAGAAACCTCCTCGCATGCGTTTCACTTCTCAAATGTTCCATCCTAATGTTTACAACGATGGTACACTAAGTATGGATATTATTCATGATGCTTGGTCTCCTTGTCATAATGTCTCCACCATTCTCACTTCTATTCAGTCTCTCCTGACGGATCAGAATCCTGCAAGCCCTATAAATCTAGAAGCTGCCTCATTATACAAGAATGACATTGCCTCCTACAATAGGAAAGTCAGATAGTGTGTTCGCAGGTCATTGGAGTCATAACAGGTCTGCAACCTGTAAATCTATTACAGAGATCAAAAGCTTGCCTTAAGCTTTGGCTGTTGATCTATTTTATGCAATACAAGGTTCAATTGTACATCTTAATCTGGGAACTTTAGAGAGTGGAGAATGCGTTGTGGAGGTTGCCACTGCAAGCTAATCTGGCTGTCTGGTTGTGCTGGTTGGCAAAGGACAACATATTCTTGATTCCTTACCATCACCCACAAGTCCCGATCTTATTGAGGGAAAGTTGCAAAGGCTAGAACAATGATGGAAGATGAAGAGTTAATGGATTTCCTATTTTCCTTCCTGGATTTGAAGAGGTCGCTCTGATTTCTTTTTCTTGAACCTTGTATTTGTTATTGGCAGAAATAAAACAGAGACTTGGCATCATTTTCATACTGCCTATGGCCTTCAGTTAGAGTAGCTTCCAAAGGACGAAATTCCTTTATGGTCCTATGTCGTGCATGCAAAGAAAAAGGGGAAAACTTCAACATTGGAACTTTCAGCCATAGGTGATGCGATCAGGAAAGGGACTGGATGGGACGATCGAGTTGATGTCTTTTCTATCTATGCCTATATAGCAAAATCTCAAGGATTCAAAGTGCTTGCTGAGGGGAAGTGGAAGAGAGATGATGATTAGCCTTGAAGGTTTGAAGAGGGTTACTAAGAGTGATCCAGTTTCTCAGCCTTCTTCTTTAGGACCAGAGTAGAGTATGGTTTATGTTCAGAAGCCGAAAGTATAGAAAGATCAGAAATCCCCAAAGAAAAATGATTTAAAGCCGAAAAAGCAACCTAGATTCAAGCTGCTTTCTGACATTAAGACAACTACGGACTTGAAAAAGGTGCTTGCGGATCAGATTCTTAACTAAAAAATTGAATTCTCTCTTGGACAAGTCTTGGGAATTGCCAAAAGAGGATTTCATGATGTTATCATCAACATCATTAAAAGAAAATGACAAATTATTGAAGAACCGACAGAGGATATGATCCATCAAGAGGCTTTAGCAGTTGTTGTTAAGGCCATTATCTATGGCTTGTAGATTCAGGAGATTGATTTTGATAAGGAGATTATTGAAGGAGTCTAGAGATGGAGATTTTTATATGCAATTCGAGAAGACTCTTCAGCCTTTACTTCAGCCTGTACAATATGCAAAGAGTGATGATACACCTATATTGGTGCCTCATAGCCATTTTTCTCGTAGTCATTGGGCTCGAGCGACTGCGGAGATGGTAGTCAAGCTAGGAGAAGCGGAGACTCCTTCTGTTGCTCTTTTGGATCACGGCTTTGATATTAATGTCATAGTGCATGAATTGTATGATACTAGTAGATGGCTGTTTGATGTGGATCATGGTTGGTGCATGTGTGTAGCCAACAACACTGCAAGAGATTTGTATGCTACTTGTCCGAACTTGAATATTTCTATAGGAGATGTGGATGAGACTTATCATTTCTTCGTGCAGATTTCTTGTTCCTATCCTAGTATTTTGGGGCAACCATTCATTGTGTTGAGTCTCGCATGGAGATTAGGTTTCTTGACGATGGGTTTGCCTATGAGTTGATCTGAAGCAAGGATGGAAAGAGGGTTGTCCACTTCATGATAGTTTGTGTCAACCAGCAACGGAATAAGGATTCTTTGAGGGATTCCAATCTTCTAGCAGGAGAGCTGGATTTTTGTTAGGTACCACTATCTTGCGAGATAACTGTGGTACAAGACAGGGAAAGCTCTTGCCTCCTGGTAGCGGTAGTTTTTCCTCAGGAGTTTATGGTGTGTCTACTAAAAGTACTTTGTGTTTTCAGCATATTACAGACATGCTTAGAGCTTCCAAGCTGTATTTGACGAGAAAACAAAAGGAATTGAAGCTTGTAGGTCTTTTACAAGATGAAGACAAGGTAGATGGTCTCTATGATGGGCTATCATGCTCAAATACTATGGATGATCTTTTAGCATTGCTGAAAACTGAAAACCAAGAGCTGTCATATGTCTTACAGATCCATTCTCTAGCAATGTATTGCAAAATTGTTGATTTCATGTTGCAAGAAAATTTGGGTGCTGAGAATTCTCAACAAAAAGTGTTTTGTGCTAAAATATTTTAGCAAAAACATTTACAAGGTCTGATTTACAGCATAACAAATAGGATTTACAACTCAAGTAAGCTATGAGCCTCAGTGTTGGGCTATTCATATGCAGTCCAAAAAAAGATATGGACGATTTTTGTTAGCTAAAAGAGTTGGGTGATTATATACAACATAATTTTTTTTAACCATGGTATTTATAGCAAGGGCTAAAATTTGCAGGTTGTAGCAAAGAAGCCAGAGTACAGAGAAAATATAAGACAATTGACAAGAAGGTCAGACAAGAAGGTTGCAGGACCGCTACCTTTGGACAGTGATTAGGATTTGCCAATGCTTATGCCATTTATGGAGATGGATATGGATATAAAATTCAATGTGATCAAGGCACAAATAAGACTTGTTCCATTGAAGGAGGAAAGAGAGATTGGAGTCACGGGATTGTCTAATGATCAACCAACCAAAGAAGAGGAGGATGCTATGGAGAAGATTTTTGCAGGAGAGAAGACCAAGCCACTGGATGTTGTGATGATCTACATAAACTTACCTACTATGATTTGTCCATATGATCCAGGAGGATGCTATGATAACCTATGTCAACTTACCTACTTTCCATATTTTCCAGATGATTACCCATATGATCCAGGTGAAAACAATGCTATAAGTGGTAAACAAGTTGGCACATGCCACATGATGTGCAGGTTAGGAGGGGGCGGATGTCATGATGTTGTGCATCCACCACTACAAACCTGAAGGTGGAGTTTCTTGCCAGAAATTTGAACTCATTAGTTAGCATCATTAGGATTTATATTTCCTATTGTGTGTGTCTTTTTGTTTGCCGTTTAGTTTGGACTGTCAGTTTGAAAATTTAATTGCTTGCTTCCATCCTAAATTCTTTGTATTCGCTGAGTAGTACTCAAGTGCAAATAACCCGTGTTTATGTCTATGTGTGTGATAGCTCATTTGAGTGCTTATTTGTTCTAATTAGAATGTGTAGAACAAGGAAAAGATGGAAGAAAATAAGATGAAATAGTACAAATGGGAACATGATCAGATTGCAAACATGAAAGATGTTGTGATATTTGTTAGCTAAACTTGACAAACAAGCTCAAAGTAAGGAGAAGACACTAACTAAGAAGAAAAGAAGGGGGGGACAGAAGATGAGGGATAGAAGACGGGACTCAAAAGAGGAAGATGAAGACAACCCCTTGGGGACACTATAATAACCACCTTACTCTTCATGCAGAGTACTTATCCATCCTCATCAACATCATGCAAAATGAACACAATAATCACAAACTATACAAAGTAGCATCCACGAGTATGATCAAGGAATAGCCATGATTATCAAACTAGGTGACCATTTTATTTGCATCCTCAATTCACTAAATTATCCTACTTCAAAGAAACTTTTTGGATTGGATATCAATACATTATAGTGCTTAGAGTTATCATTCTGAGAGAAGAAAAGCTAAGATCGACATCAAGCCAGTTTCATCTTCAAAAACACCTATTTGTAAGACTACTCTTGGGATTTACCAAGCTAGTGGACTCAAAGTAATGATTCACTGATCTTCAAGCATATGTCATTTATTTGTGAAGCTACATGGATCTGAGTCATATATTGGACATTGTATTGTGAATCAAGTTAAGATCTACCTCGTGCTACAAGGGTGGAGGACTAAGGTGTTTGCTTGAGTCATTGGGTGGTGGATTGACAGATGGATGACGAGGCTATTTTTGTATGGAAATATGAAAAAGAAGAGCTGTACGCATGGGAGAAAAAAGAAAGGGGAAGGCTATTATTGCAAGGGAGGAAAGTGTTTATTGGGGAGAGGGGAGCTTCATCAAAGGGAAGCTGTAAAAAAAGACAAGGGGGGAAAGCATGACGCTTGGAAGGCAGGGAGGCATGTTCTTCGGGTATGAAAAAAATGTGTGAAGGATGGGGCGATGATTTGAGTCTCTAACATGTGTGTTTTCGAGTGGACTTGCTAGCATGATGAAAGGAGGCAGCCACTTTGTTCGAGGGCACTGAGGCCAGTGCAGGTACTATGGAAATGACATTAGAAGTGCAATTCCAAGCTTGTTCACATAATCTTGAGAATGAATTGTGTCTTCACGCATGTTGATTACAATCACATAATCACAAGAATCGAGCAATAGAGCAATGCCATAGTGTATGTCACACTTTGTGCAGGATCTAATAACTGTTGATTAGAAGCTGGCCATTAACAACTGCAATTGGCAATGATAGCAAAGAAGGATTGCTTTCAAGTCTCAAAGAGTAGTTTTTTGATCCAAGAAAAGTGAACAAACCGACTCTGCAACAATAGGCTATGTTTATCTTGGTTTAGTTGAGGCCTATCTTGAAAGCCCACGTTCTAAAGGAGCTCAACTATGAGTTATGGCTCATGGAGTTTAGGCCATCATGAGGGCACAAACAGTTGCCGATACGACTGCCAATATGATTATCCCAAAGATTTTGTTGTGTGACTGCTTGTTGTGCCTTTGTGAATTCTTGTCACCCTACCAGCACCTTGCACCTAGTTGTGTTGACACAACAAAGAAGTACAAAAGTCATTGTCAGCTCCATGGATATTTCTTGTGCCCGCCAACTCTTTGTCTTCTCACTTGCTAGGTTGTTACCATGTGCTTTGTCCTTTATGGGTTGCTACCCATGATGCATCTTGTAACTAACCTCTTGGCACACCATCATTGAGAGCATCATTGAGTCAAGCTGTGCTCACAACTAAAATTTTTAAGTATGAATATACTCTAAAGCTAAAGATTGGCATGGAGAGAGAAATCACTATGACTTGACTTGCATTCTTGTTTCAACCTTAAATTGGAGAAATGTATCAAAGTGGCGACTTGAGCTTTGAGGAGAACTTGAGTGGGAAAAATATATAATATTATATTTCTTTCCAATCAAATGTGTTTAATGGATGTGATACAAAGGATAAATGTAATGCCAAGATGAGTGATGCCACAAAGTATTTCATAAATATAGTCTCTTCTCACTTCCAAATATATCACTTATTTGTGAAGTAATATTGTTTAGGTGGTCATAATTCAAAGGATTCCTTATATATCCTCTCCGAAGCACTCCTACTCCACTTCTCTCAAGAACTATACAAAAAGCTTCACAGAAGACCTGGTCCCTGCCTGCATGGTGCCCCTTTCACATTCTCATTGTACAATTCCAGGCAATATCTTCATGTAAGATTCTACAAAAGTTGCTTTTCTGGGATGTCTGCAAGTGGTTTCAAGCTTTGCTTTATAAGAGTTTCCACGAAACCCTCGTACAATGAAGGGCTACATCAAGAAGGGCTGGATCCCGTGTGTGGAGTTGTCTGATGTACATGAAGCATTAAAGAAGAATATACAATATGAGAGTTGAAGACTTCATTTGTAATTGGTCAGTTCTCCAACGTTATATGCAGCATGTATCGGACTTCCATACGAGTGGCTATTATGATGGGAGATATGAGACGATGTAGAAGATGCCCATATGCGGGTGCAAGAATGTGAACCTGATGCTGAACAAGATCCATGAGTGCTGCATGCTGGCTTCGATCGCAAGCGCCAGGGTCCAGGTCAACAGCTTGCTCGTGCACAAGCCCTCATCCTATCAATATGATATTTGGAGTTTTATGACAATGATCCCAATCCAGAGCGCTTCATGTTGCAGTCTGAACGTTCACGTCTTATCACTAAAAGGCCAGCTTATACTCCCGAGGATGCTCATGATCATCACCAGTACTCTCGAAGGCTGCATCTGGTTTTAGTCCAGAGAACTGCGAAGCGCCAGCGCTTTGACTTATTAGTGTCATCAAGTTCCACATGTCTAGCACACAGCGTCGGCGCTTAGACTGAAGAACTGCGAAGCGCTGGCGCTTTGACTTATCGGTGTCATCAAACTGCACATCTCCAGCACAAAGCGCTGGTGCTTAGACTACGTACATGTACCAAATGACTCCGATAAAGTTTCAGCCCGAAAAACTACACAACGCTGGTGCTGCAACTCCAGATCAGTACTGATGATCAACGCTGAAACATATGGAACCCCCACGTAGACATTAGGCGAATTACATATCGCAGTCGTGTTCTATCTCCATATCTCGACTCGCTCTCTCTCTCTCTCTCTCTCTCTCTCTCTCTCGTGTGGGAAATAGAAGAAGAGAAGAGACACAATAGAAATGCGCTGCTGTTATTAAAAACTGAGTCCGTTCATTTATTAATAGAGGCTCTTTCTGTGGTGAGCTTTGGAATTGATTTGCTCACAGGTAGGACAGAAATGTCCCAAACCACAAGAGGGGAGGAAATGTGATAAAGAAGGATGAGCAGGTGATTGATGGTGATAGATAGATTCAAATGGACAAGGTGCCCATGGAGAAGCCAAGGGGCTTAATTGGCTTAATTGTGTTGGAGAGAGTTGGAGGGTCAGAGGTTGCTTTCAGTAAGAAATTATCTTGACTAGTAGGTATATTAGAGGCAACAAGCAAGATTGTATCTTGCTTTAGGTGGTTGAAATTGCCATCATGCAGGTTTGTTGTTTGCACACTCTGCAAGCTATCTTTGGTAGGCATGGGTGTATCGTTGATGGGGGCGCAACCAAAGGTAAAAACATCTTCTTCATCTGCTTCAAGTGTATTTGCATGGGAGGGGGTTGCTTTTGTTGCAGCAAGAGGTTGAATGTCTGCTTTGTGTTTATGAAGAAGTGGGTAGGAGAAAGAACAATAGCAGGTTCTATTTTTGCTATAACCAGAAGAGGAGTAAAAGTAGAAGAAATGAGATTTTCTTGGCCTTGAGGAGAAGGCACCAATGCTGAAAATACTGTCTATTGTAGCACCAATGCTGAAAATATTGTCCATTGTGCTGCCTATTTGTAGAAGCCATTTCTCATCATGACATTCACAGATGGTTTGTGCAATATGGCTTCATATTTTTGCATGTTTGAGCTTCTTAATTAGCATAATACCAATGTGAATGTAGCATCAATTGTTGCTATAAATCATGGTAGGCATATGCTGAAAATAGTATCCATTGTGGTGCCTATTAGTAGGGACTTATTTGAGCTGTCATAAATAGCATACTACCATTGTGCTGAAATGTCTTAATTACTTGTTTAAAAATATTGTCCATTGTGCTGCCTATTTGCAGGGACAACTTCTCATCATGACATTCACAGATGGTTTGTGCATGGCTTCAAACTTTAGCATGTTTGAGATCTCTTGATTAGCATAATACCAATGCGAATGTAGCATCAAATGTTGCTATAAATCATGGCAGGCATATGCTCAAAATAGTATCCATTGTGGTGCCTATTTGTAGAGAATTGTTTGAGCTGTCATAATTAGCATACTACCATTATGTTAAAACGTCTTTATTACTAGTTTGAAAATACTATCCAATGTGCTACCTATTTGGAGGGACCATTTCTCATCATGACATTCACAGATGGCTTTAGTATGTTTGAGCTCTCTTGATTAGCGTAATACCAATGTGAATCTAGCATCAAATGTTGCTATAAATCATGGTAGGCATATGCTGAAATTAGTATCCATTATGGTGCCTATTCTCGAGCCTATTTGTAGGGACATGTTTGAGCTATCATAATTAGCATACTACCATTGTGCTGAAATGTCTTAATTACCTGTTTGAAAATACTATCCATTGTGCTACCTATTTGCAAGGACAATTTCTCATCATGACATTCACCGATGGTTTGTGCATGGCTTCAAATTTTAGCATGTTTGAGCTCTCTTGATTAACATAATACCAATGCAAATGTAGCATCAAATGTTGCTATAAATCATGGCAACATGACAATTTCTCATCATTACATTCACAGATGGTTTGTGCATGGCTTCAAATGTTAGCATGTTTGAGCTCTCTTGATTAACATAATACCAATGCAAATGTAGCATCAAATGTTGCTATAAATCATGGCACGCATATGCTGAAAATAGTATCCATAGTGGTGCCTATTTGTAGGGACTTGCATGTTTGAGCATGCTTGTCTGTTTGAGATGTCATAATTAGCAATATACCATTGTGCTAAAATGTCATAATTACGTGTTTGAAAATACTGTCCAGTGTGTTGCCTATTTGCAGGGACAATTTCTCATCATGGCGGCCTATTATGCATGTTTATTCATGTAGACATTATGATTAATGTTAGTAGTGCTGGATCGATAAATTGAATTGTTCTAAATTATTTATGCATGATTTGAAAATCTGTCTCGTAAAGTTATGCATAGAATGATCTTGTATATGGACTGTCTTATAAAGTTACGTAAATAACAATAATGGATCAATTATGTAAAGAACAATAAACATGTTTGTTCATTCTTGTATTGTAAATTATGGATCAATTTTCATGCATAAGGTGGAGCTCGATAGATTCTCAAGAGAACACTCCCATGGAGGAGTTTCATCAGTTTGTGTCTCAAATGAGCCAAGATGCAATATGAAACAATGACTTTATATACTTTTTGAGCCAAACACTACAAGGATATAGAGGCATAGCGACGGCGCTTTTTGACGTAAAATAGTGGCGTCACTATTTGCGTTGCTAATAGCGACGCAAATAATGACAGTGGTCAGATGAAAAAAACGAGAGCCGAAACTCAAGTGTGTTATTTTGCGCGAGTACACGAAAGAGAGAGCGAAAGGGAGAGCGAACTCCATCTTGCATTTTGAGAGGGAGAGGGAGAGAAAGAGAGAAAGAGGGAGAAGGAAAGCTTCTCGCTGCCACTACAAGATACAGGCCTTATATCGACGTTTAAAGATGACGAAAATGCAAATAACAAAATTTACCCCCGTCGTCGCAAAAAGCGTCGTTATTGGCGACGCCATAGAACAGTTGGTATTACTGTTGCTATTAGCGTCGGCATTGATGTCGGTATCAGTGTCGCTGATAACGACAGTTTGCGACGTATATAATGACGCCAATAACGACGCGAGCAATAAAATTTGCGACACTAATAGCGACAGTAACAAGGAAAAAAAAATTGTGGCAGGGGAGCAAGCTGCCCTGCCACATATAGCACTATGTGCTTTATGAGAGCCATACAAAATAGTTTCTGCACTACTGTGTACAATGTGCTTGCAAACAAAAACAATGTATACTGAAATCATAAAACTGATATATGAAATAAATACATGATTGCATAATAAGCGATTGGTACAATCATGATAGGATATCACTAATACATAGAAAATGTCTACATAGATCAGGCGACTCAAAAATAAAGGTGTGTGAGCTCCAGGGATCCAAGGGCGAGCTACAAATCCTTGTTCCCCGAAAGCTCGTCCCACCGCAAAGGAGCATCGAACGGGCGGACTTTGGAGAAAAAGAAACAACACATCAATCCACCATACAATAATGCATTCAAATATCTCATGGTAACTACGGACAAGAAAGATGAGTGACTTACAGGGCCGTCGTATCTATACAATTGGTCGATCAATGCAATGAGACCGTGCCTCTCTGCATATTGAGTCTCAAGGCCAATCGGATTGCGATTTGTAATTGAGTGCTGCAAAGAAAACAAAATGCTAACTGTTAGAAACATGATTGTCAGTACAAAGAATATTTCAAAAAAATAAACAAGCAAAATAAAAGAAAAACTTACAAAGTCCTCCAAATATGTCCTGTGGCCGCCACTCCCAAGATGATGGACCACTCTGGCCTCGAGTCGTGCCCTCGCCGCCTCGCGCTACTGACTTCAACGTCCTGGAGAATCTGTAGCCTCCTCCCTCAGTCAGCACCATTCGTCTGCATCTAACCACTCAGGCTTTGCAGCCCCACTCTTGATTGCCTTGCGTGCGTTGAATCATCTATGTGACATGTATGCACGCATGCAATCCATCATCCAGCCCGTAGAGAATCTGTCTACTAAGACTGGCACCGGAAACTCCTTGTGCAAGGATGCTACTATGTAGTCCTTGCTCCCCTCCAGTATGTTCTTCCAATGATCCAAGACGTTATGTCGAAAAACTTGTTGGCACAACTCTCTTATGCGAGCCATCACCTTCCTTCCCTCATCATTCATGATGATGGCTCCTGACCTACTATCGACTAGATATCCATAACCCCCTAGAGTCTACCTAAGATGGGTCCTCTCCCATCTGTATCCATGCTCCTCGCATATCCACGAGACCCCTGTGCATCTGGTGTACCGACCAGGGTAATATCTCTCGGAGTGGCACCCACACGGGTGCCACCTGCTGACGGCTAAGCAAAAGTCGGAGTAACTAGAGTAGACATTCCCATAGGTGTGACAAATCCGTGAGGTGATGCAGCTCCAACTGAACGACGAGATGGAGACACCACGTGCATGTCTCCACAGCATCCACTTGAGCCTGAGGAATGCTCCCTGGAAGGGCCATGAGAGCGAGGAGTTGCACTTGTATCCCTTGTCGACCGTGGGCTTACTGCCTCTGTATCTCTACAACATCCCCCTGATCTCGATGCACTCCCTCCCTCTGGCCCAAGTTGTGAGCGCCCTGACGAAGATCGAGACAGCTCCTGGTCTGCCATCTCTCTGAATCTCGCGATCTGGTCTAGAGACATGCGTGCGAAGATGTCCTATAACTCCTCATCACTCATCCCTCGACTCATCCTAAAAATGTTATCTGCATAGATAAAAAATGATGTTAGAATAATCAATTTAAATCATACAAAGCACAGTAATATAAATCATTTAAAAAAAATCTCACTTAAAATGCATATCTTATGTACCCTTATAAGCGATTGGTCAACGAATTGAGTAAGTGGATGCTCCAAGTATGAAGTATCCTATGGTCCCATGTTAATCTCCTGACACAACTCCGCATACATTGGAATGTCGATAGACATGTCACCACAAAAAAAAGAGTCAACCTCATTCTCAAAGAATTCTTGGACTCCTATATTTCCATCATTATTAGCCAATGCTAGCTCCAAGCTTTCGACGGCCTCCACCCCTTGGAATATCGACCCCTCTATTTGCATATTATTTTTATCCATGCTTGGAACATCTCTTTGATCATATACTCTCGAACTTCGGGGAGTTGAAGGTATAACATTCCACCACCGAGGTTGTCGGGGGTTTGGATAGAAGATTACCTGTTCACAAACACATATAAGAGACTTCAAATCATTGTGACATAAACCATGTCGTAATACAATTAGCAAGCAAATGAGTCCATGCACCTGTTCATAATGGGCCGATAACACAAAGGTGTTGCGCAAATCCGTCCATTTATTTTCGGAATCTATTTCGAGAATCCAGATGGACCTCATTGAACTATTGCTCCAACTCCTCCAAGTACCACTTTGAACCACTGCACATCGAATAGTGTCATGGAGAAGCTACAGTAATCCACCGTAACAATACTTTGCAAGTTTTCAAAATACTTCATCTCATCCACAACCGTGTTTGGATCCATTGCTCGTCGCCGGCTCTCTTTGCTCGAACCTTGCCATGATACCACAGTCCATTGTGGAGCACATTTTGTCAATACGCTCCACACAAAAATACCATCCGTACAACCATGCTGCACTATATATTTTGTATCCATCATATAATGGGATGGATGCTTCCTCTCTAAGCAGATCAGAAGTCTCGACATCCATGGGAATCAATGCATCGATCATTGCCTCCATCTCAGGCTCCAAGATTGAAGGTAGGTCTAGAAGGTTGCATGTCTCCTCTGGCATTGATAGTATAGATTGGCCTTGCGAGTGGTGGATTGGCTCCTGCACTCCATCCATCGCATGCCCACGTACTCTTCTAATTGGCCGCAAAGGGTGCACTCCCCCTTGGGACGAGACATCACCTCCCTAGATAGAAAATTTGCCAGCAAGACCCAATCTTATTATATATGGTATTCAATTAGCTTGCGAGTACAATGCATGATTGATATTAACTTCAAATTACCGTTTGCTGAAAATCTGCAATTGCCTGATCAATGATCTCAGATTGAAACTCGCCAAATCGTCGTACGTGTTCTATAGACAATCGGCATTTTCGTCTAATTGCCAGCTTGCATTGAGAGCAAGGACATGGGACATGCTGATTAAGATACGCCTCGCGATCTTGAACAACAAGACCTTCTTCGTTTTCCATTTTGTCTATGTTAACACAAACAATTTGTTTTTGTTATCATTCTTTTCTTTTCTTAGATTGTTATCCTCTCCTTCCATCTCTCTCTTTTTCTATGACCTAGCATATAGTATCATAGAACACTAGTATTTAGTACCTAATACTCAGTACCTAGCACATAAAATTTCGTTTTCTCTCTTCCTCTCCCTCTCTCATTTCCTCTCCCTCCCTCGCCCTCACCCTCTCTTTCTCTCTTTCCCTATTCGGTTTAATGATATTTTTATTTTTCTCTCTTCTCTCTCTCTCTCTCATTTCTTTTTCTCTCCTATCTCTCTCATTCCTTTTTCTCTTTCCTCTCCCTCTCTCATTTCCTCTCCCTCCCTCACCCTCACCCTCTCTTTCTCTCTTTCCCTATTAGGTTTAATGATATTTCTCTTTTTCTCTCTCCTCTCCCTCTCTCATTTCCTTTTTCTCTCTTCTCTCCTCTCTCATTTCCTCTCCCTCCCTCGCCCTCACCCTCTCTTTTCCTATTAGGTTTAATGGTTTTTCTCTCTTTTTCTCTCTCCTCTCTCTCTCTCTCTCTCTTATTTTTTCTCTCTCCTCTCCCTCTCTCATTTCGTTTTTTCTCTACCTCTCCCTCTCTCATTTCCTCTCCCTCCCTCGCCCTCACCCTCTCTTTCTCTCTTTCCCTATTAGGTTTAATGATATTTCTCATTTTCCCTCTCCTCTCCCTCTCATTTCTCTCCCTCCCTCTCTCTTTTTCTCTCTCCTCTCTCTCTCATTCCTCTCCCTCCCTTGCCCTCTCTCATTCCTTTTTCTCTGTCCTCTCTCTCTCATTCCTTTTTCTCTCTCCTCTCCCTCTCTCATTTCCTCTCCTCTCTCAATATATATACACAAATTATAAAAGCAAAAGGGAGAGGGAGAGAGAGAATGCACTCTCCCTCCCTCTCCCTCTCTCATTTTTTCCCCATCCCTCTCCCTCTCTTTCTCTCCCTCTCTCATTTCCTCCCCCCTCCCTCTCCCTCTCTTTCTCTTTCTCTCCCTCCCTCTCCCTCTCCCTCTCTTTCTCTCTCATTTCCTCTCCTAAACAAGCAAAAGAAGGAGAGAATTAAACCCTAAACAAGCAAAAGGAGGAGAGAGTAGACTCACCAATGAGATATGGCGAGGGTTTGGCAGCTCCTCTTCGCGATGAAGGCTCCTCCTCTCCTTCGTGAATGGCGACGGTGATGGCGGCGGCGGCAAGCCTTCTTCCTCTCCCTCTCTCATGCTACGCAAGACGATCGCTCTCTCTCTCTCTCTCTCTCTCGCTCTCCCTCTCGAAACATTCGACGAAAATGCACGAAATGAACCCGCGGTCAGGTTTCGGCCTATTTTTTTTCCCTGTGGAGCGTCGCTATTTGCGTCGCTACCCGCCATCGCTATACGTTTAAATCCTTGTAGTGTGTTGCCGCCGCAGTTCGCGAAGAAGAGGAGGAAGTGTACGGAGTGTGAAGAGGAGCCGCCGTCGTGAAGAGGAGCCGCCGAATCCATCCTCAAGCCTTTATGGTGAGTGTATTGTTTCTTCTTACTTTGTTTTTGTGTTTTCTCTTTTCCTTTTACTTGTTTTTGTTAAAAATCATGTATATTGAGAGAGGGAGAGGAAGAGAGAAAAGGAAAGAAGGAATGAGAGAGAGAGGGAGAAAACATTAAACATAATAGGGAAAGAGAGAAAGAGAGGGAGAGGGAGAGGGAGAGGGAGGGAGAGGAAGAGAGAAAAAGGGAGGGAGAGAAAATGAGAGAGCGAGAGGAAGAGAGAAAAGAAAAGAAGGAACAAGAGAGAGAGGGAAAAAACATTAAACATAATAGGGAAAGAGAGAAAGAGAGGGAGAGGGAGAGGGAGGGAGAGAGAGAAGGAGAGAGAGGAAGAGAGAAAAGGAAAGAAGGAACGAGAGAGAGAGGAAGAAAACATTAAACATAATAGAAAAAGAGAGAAAGAGAGAGAGAGGGAGAGGGAGGGCGAGAGAGAAGGAGGGAGAGATTGTTATTGTTGTTGTTATTTTATTTCTTCTTTTCTTTTTTTATTGTTTATTGTTGTTGTGGTAGTCATAGTAGTGGTAACGGTAGCGGTAGTAGTAGTTGTGTTTAATTTCTTATTTTCCGGTTTGTTGTTTTTGTGGTTGTCATGGTAATGGTAGTGGTAGTGGTAGTGGTAGTGGTAGTGGTAGTGGTAGTGGTAGTGGTAGCAGTAGCGGTAGTGGTAGTTGTTGTTTAATTTCTTATTTTCTTGTTTGTTGTTGTTGTGGTAGTCATAGTAGTAGTAGTGGTAGTGGTAGTGATAGTAGTAGTTGTTGTTTAATTTTTTCTCTTGTAGTTTGTTATTGTTGTGGTAGTCGTAGTCGTGATTGTAGTAGTAGTAATAGTAGTTTTCTTGTTTGTTATTGTTATAGTAGTAGTAGTTTTCTTTTCTTTTCTTGTTTATTGTTGTTTAGTTTTCTTGTTTGTTATTGTTGTTATAGTTTTTTCTTCTTTTCTTGTTTGTTGTTATTGTAGTAGTAGTAGTAGTAGTTGTTGTTATTATTGTAGTTCTTTTCTTTTCTTGTTTATTGTTGTTTAGTTTTCTTGTTTGTTGTTGTTGTAGTAGTGGTAGTAGTAGTAGTTTTTTCTTCTTTTCTTGTTTGTTGTTGTTTTTATTGATGATTTTTCTTTTATTCTTATTTATTGTAGTGGTAGTGGTAGTGGTAGTGGTAGAGAGAGAGAGTTGTTGTGGTGGTCGTAGTCGTCGTATTCGTGATTGTAGTACTAGTAGTAGTAGTAGTAATAGTAGTTTTCTTGTTTGTTGTTGTAATAGTAGTATTTTTTTTTCTTTTCTTGTTTATTTTTGTTTAGTTTTCTTGTTTTTTGTAGTAGTAGTAATAGTAGTAGTTTTTTCTTCTTTTCTTGTTTATTGTTATTGTAGTAGTAGTAGTTGTTGTTGTTATTGTTATTTTTTCTTCTTTTCTTGTTTATTATAGTGGTAGTGGTAGTGGTAGTGGTGGTCGTAGACGTAGTTGTAGTCGTCGTAGTCGTGGTTGTAATAGTAGTGGTTGTTTTCTTGTTTGTTGTTGTTGTTGTTGTTGTAGTAATAGTTTTTTTTGTTTTCTTGTTTATTGTTTTTTAGTTTTCTTGTTTGTTGTTGTTGTAGTAGTGGTAGTAGTAGTAGTTTTTTTTTTAATTTTCTTGTTTGTTGTTGTTGTTGTTGTTTTTATCTTCTTTCCTTGTTTATTGTAGTGGCAGTGATAGAGAGATATATATATTTTGTTAAAGAAAATTGGTAGTAGAGAGAGATATATGTTTTGTTAAAGGAAATGAGAGGGGGGGAGGAAGAGAAAAAGGAAGAAGGAACGAGAGAGAGGGAATAAACATACAACATATTAAAGAAAGAGAAAAAGAGAGACAGATGGAAGGAGAGGAGATAATAAATGGATAAAAAACAAAGAGAGAGTGGTAGCGAGGTCCGATGAGGTCCAATGCAATACTACAAGACGAGAAACACTCCAACATATATTAATTTGTAGGTGGGTGGAGAATTTACATACGTTAATTTTTGCTGAGTTACAAGAGAAGAAATCCCTTCTCAAACAATTTAAGAAATAAAAAAAGAATGATAACAAAAACAAATTGTTTGTCATAACGTAGACAAAATGGAAAATGATGAAGGTTGTGATGTTCAAGATCATGAGGCGTATCTTAATCAGCGTGTGCCATGTCCTTTCTCTCAATGTAAGCTGGCAATTAGACGAAAATGTCGATTGTCTATAGAACAGGTATGACGCTTTGGCGAGTTTCAATCTGAGATCATTGGTCAGGTGATCTTGGATTTTGAGCAAATGGTAAGAAAATTTTATATCAATCATGCATTGTATTTGCAAGCTAATTGAATACCATATACAAAAAGATTGGGTGTGGTTGGCAAATTTTCTATCCAAGGAAGTGACTTCTTGTCCTAAGGAGGAGTACACCCTTTGCAGCCAATTAAGAGAGTTCGTGGGCATGCGATGGATGGAGTGCCTGAGCCAAAGGTACTACCCAATCTATATCATCAATACCAAAGGAAACATGCAGCCTTCAAGACTTACCTACAATCTTGGACCTACAATCTTGGAGCCTGAGATAGAGGCAATGATCGATGCATTGATTCACATGGATGTCGAGACTTCTGATCCGCTTAGAGAGGAAGCATCCATACCATTATATGATGGGTGCCGAGTATCTCTAATGAAAACACTGCTTGCACTCCTAAGTGTGCAATAAAAATATGGGTGGAGCGATGCGAGTGTGACCGAGTTGATCAGGTACCTTGTACGTACGCTTCGTTGATTTCTTTTCGACACTATCATAAAAAACATTTGTGCTTTTTCAAGGTGTTTTATGATTTTTTTCAGGTTACTGAAGTATCATATATTACCACTTGCAAATACCACATCTGAGTCTCGTGGTGATGCATGACATGCTTTACAAAAGCTTGGCATGGACTACAACAGCATCCATGCATGTATCAACGATTGCATACTGTTTCGAGGAGAATATGAGACTACGAACACATGTCTAAAGTATAGTTCTCACATGTATTGACAAGGCTTGCAAGGACAAACCATCTCTCAAAAAGTTCTTAGACACTTTTCACTTATCCCCTGCATAAATCACATGTTTCATACATCCGATATGGTGAGCTTGACAATGTGGCATGCGCAGAATAGGTCCACAGATGTGGTTTATATCAACGCGATGGTTGCATGGGGCTTTGACTGCAGCATCTTGTGAAGGGGCAGATGTCTCAACCGAGGAGTGGGAATTCTCGAGGGGATGTAGTCCAAAGGTGATGATGTGTTTAGGGTTTGTCGTATCTATATTTTATATACAACAACTAATTGAGTGTTTCAATATACAGTACAAAATATATAGTGCAACATGATTGTGCAAACAGCATTTTCGCGTGGAGCGTATTGACAAAAGGCGCTCCACAACAAATTGTGGTATCATGGCAAGGTTGGAGTGAGAGAGCCGACAATGCACAACGGATCCAAACACGGTTATAGATAAGATGGAGTATTTTGGAAACTTGCAAAGTATTGTTAGAGTGGATTACCGTAGCTTCTCCATGATACTATTCGATGTGCAGTGGTTCAAAGTGGTACTTGAAGGAGCTAGAGTAACAATTCGACGAGGTTTATCAAGATTTCTCGAAATAGATTCCAAAAAAAAATGGACGGATTTGTGCGACACCTTTGTGTTGCCGGCCCATTGTGAACAAGTGCATGAACTCATTTGTTTTTTAATTGTACTACGGCATGGTACATGTCACAATAGTGAAATCTCTCTTGTACGTGATTGTGAACACGTTATCTTCTATCCAAACCCCCAACAACCTGGATGGTGGTATGTTATACCTTCAGCTCCTCGAAGTGCGAGAGTATATGATCAAAGCGATGTTCCAAGCATAGATGAGGACAATATGCAAATAGAGGGGTCGATATTGCAAGGGGTAGGGCCCACCGAAAGCGTGGAGCATGTAGAGGAGCTAGCATCAAGTAACAATGATGGAAATACAGGAGTTGAAGAATTCTTTGAGAATGAGGTGGACTCATCCTTTTGTGGTGACATGTCTATCAACCTTTCAGTGTATGCCGAGTTGTGTCAGGAGATTGACATGGGACCATAGGATACTTCATACTTGGAGCATCCACCTACTCAATTCGTTGAGGAATCGATTATAAGGGTACATAAGATATGCATTTTAAGTAAGATCATTTTTTAAATATTTATATTACCGTGCTTTGTATGATTTAAATTGATTACGTTAACATCATTTTTTGTCTGTGTAGGTGACCTTTGTGGATATTTAGATCATCACAATGAGTCGAGGGATGAGTGATGAGGAGCTATAGGAGATCTTCACGCGCATGTCTCCAGATCAGATGCGAGATTCAGAGACATGGCAGACCAGGAGCTATCTCAGACACCGTCAGGCCGCTCTATTAGATCTACTTCGATGCAATTTGATGCTTCAATTTCGAGCAGATGAGGTCGACACTCCAGACTTGGGCCAAGCGGAGGGATTGGTTTAGGGGGATGCTGCAAAGATATGGATGTAGTGAGCCCGCGATCAGATCGAGATACAGGTGCTACTCCTTGCTCTTGTAGCAGTTCCAGAGAGCATGGCTCATGTGGTTGCTATGGAGGCATGGATGCAGTGTCTCCATCGTTCTGCTGGAGTTGCACCACCTCCAGGATTTGTCACACCTGTGGAAACATCTACTCTACTCACTCCGGCTTTTTCTTAGCCTTCTGCAGGTGGCACCCCTATGGGTGCTACTCCAATAGATACGACCCCGGTCGGTATACCAGATGTACATGGGTCTCCTGGATATGCCCAGGAGCATGGTCACAGGTGGGAGAGGACCCATCTTAGGCATACTTGAGAGGGGTATGCCTACCTTGTAGATGATAGGTCAGGAGCCATCATCATGAATGATGAGGGGAGGAGGGTGTTTGTTGGTGGGTTGTCTTCTCTAGAAGACAACATTACATCAATCTCCAATGATCCAAGTAACCACACCCAGGAAAAAATTGGCTCCAATGAACCTTCAAAGATCAGGCAAGATCAATCGACCAGCCAAGGAGCACGCAATAATAAGGGTACAAAGATAGAGGAGTCTCTCAGTGACATTGCTAGCATTGCTTGATCAATGTTAGCCAACCAAAAAAAAAACCTAGAGGAAAAGAAAACATTTGAAGAGCACAAGCTTATTATCATGGATACACTTGCCTCCTCTATATCTGGTCTGTAGATGTAATCAAAAGTCTTAAAAAGAAATGATGGTTTCAACTAATGATGAATTTGGAGTTTTTTTTAAAAACGTTGTCGTATTGCTGCGCATTCGAGGTGTGTAAACCACCCAAAAGTTGTGCATGGGATTTGGTACTTTGTACATATTTAGTTATTGTGTTTACATTTATTTTCTGCGTATGAGTATAGTGAGGAGGAGTTGGAGGCATAGTGGTGAGCAAGATGAGATGCTTTCAGCCTATGTTGTGCAAGGTCAAGAGAAAAGCAGTTTATCATGTTACAAGCAAATGCAAGATGAAGGTTGTATTCTTTGCAAGGCAATATTTGTCCTTAGCCTTCAGGCATGCATAGTAGTCATAGAGAAGATGACATTACTAGAAATTAGACAAGCAAAGATAACACAAATGCATTGAAGGATGTGTTGGATGATGGGGCTTCACCAAAAGCAGCTGATTATGATAACAGAATTGCCTTACATCTTGTCGCTAGTGGAGTTGCTACTTCAGTATAATGCGCTTGACAATCCAACGGATCGTTGGGATAGAACAAGTGTTTTGCAACATGGCTGATGCAACATTTCAACTTATAGTTCACACATCTCGGCTTCTTTGCGAGCATTATGGTATGCACGGGAAGTTAAAAAGATGGAGGCCGCTTTTCTGTGTGTGATATGCTATGGAAGGAAGAGTGGCTAAAAAAAAAGGGGATTGTGAATAGTAAATGGTAAGAAAAGCAAAAAGGCTATTTGGGGGGAGAAAAAGCAGACTAAAAAGGAAGGGAAGAGGGTGGGAAAAAGCTGGCGTGAGGAAGTGAAGAAGAGGGAGATGGAGGATTAAACCGGGAAAAAAAGAAGCCTAACCTCTCCACGGGCTGCCCGCCAGTTGACGATCACTACCAGTGCCTGCAACATCAAGCCGCCATCTCCACGACTTTCCCACCAGTGCCATGCCCTGCCAATTCCTTGACCATTGTCACCCAGTTTTTGCCACCTCCGCGAGACGAGCAGGATACGATGAAGAAAAACCTACAATTAACGTTGGAGGGGCAACTGTTTCTGCAATTACTAAGTCCTTCTTTCATCTCCCCTTCTCATCGTCTGCTACCCCTGTTGTCCTCTTCCTCCATCTTTAACATCAGCCAAGAAGAAGCCCTGTCGTCGGATGAAAGGTCAGAGTAAAACAGAATATTGACAGGAGAGGTGGCAACTGATGAAACGAAACTTGGTGAAATCGACAGAATGGCAGACGGGTTGACGAACAAGGGAGCAGAGGCTGGGAACTGAGACAAAAAGCAAAGGAGGTAAAGGCCTAAGAAGAAAGTGATGAAGACCGCGTTAAAGCTGCTGTAAAGTCAAGAATTGGAGAAAGAAGCTGCTGCTGAACGCAGGACAAAGGTGAAGGACGTCTGGAGCTGCTGAAGGAGACGAAATTGACGAAGAGACGATCAACGAGCTCTTCAGAAGATGAAGAAGGAGTGTTGCGAAAACAGTGGACGGAGCTAAAAAGGGACTTCGACGAGTGCGGGACAAGCCTTGAAGACGATCCTTAATAAGCTACAAAAATTCAACGATTGTTGTGGTGCAAAGGACCGACAAAATCACAAGAAGGTGAAGGTGACGAATATACTGCAGATAACTCTCATCAGCGGCGCGTAGCAGAGATGAGTATGATACGGAGTCCGGACGATGAAGACAAAGATCTGCTGATCAAGAAGGAAGACCTGAGAACTGCAACGATGACAACGGCGTTACGAATATGCTCAGACGACGAGAAGACAACCAACGGGCTCTACATATGATTTATTTTCCGTTGCTACTTCATATTGGAGGACATCCCGGTGATTGACGTATCACCTTTTCCGATAGCACCTCCAGCATGTTTGCCTCTGATGTGTCTCGACTTGCACTCGATAAAAGGGAGGAGCTGCCTTTTACCTGCTTCCCACTATAGAGAAGCTATGAAATAAATTCTGAAAGATTGAGGATCCCCGAAAGATCTGGTGCTCATACCGAAACTCCATGTGATTGTAAGGCTAGCCTGCATATATAGTCGCTGTTGGTGTCATATTACGCTGCCTTGGACTTCATGTACTCTGTCATGAAACTATGGAAGTTGAAAGATGTTGTTAATATCATGCTTTAACTTCATATGAGACAAATACTATACTGAGTAAGGAGGGACAAATTCTGAATTACATTGCTAAGGGTGCCACCCCACCGTCATTCTTTGAGACAATTGCAACGAATGGAGGCTCTTCTTCTTTATGACTTGAGGTCAAGGATCTACAAATGCTGTAGAATTAAATTAAGAGGCCTAAAATCAGTTGAAGTCATCCTGTATTTTGCAAACTTCATGACAGAAATATGAATACTATTTGACATCATTTTTCTCATTTTTCTTATTCACCTGTTTGATCTTCTATTCTGGAATTTATCAAGGACTTCTGTGGTTGCGACATTGCTTTCACAAACCCTTCGACAACGTATTTAAGTCTACCTATATATCTCTCTTCAATTGTCTCATAAAGTTTCATCAAATCTTTTGACAGGTGAATGGACGAAAAAAGTCTTTTGATAATGTGTGTCATCTATATTGTAGTCATTGTCATGGCAATGTTTCAACCATTGTTAAGTGATTTGGATGACGGGGACGATGACAGTATGCAATTGCATACTTTGATGGAGTGCATGGCTCGAGGTTATGTTGTACATCAAGCTAGGATAGGTCAAAAAAGGCATGATGAACGGTCATGCTAGGCCTATCCAAGACCATAAACTTTTATGGACTCGGGGCTTCTGAACTGAATATTTAAAAGCAAGTTACAAGTTAGCAGGAGTACATTTGAATATCTCCTCATGAAGTTAGCACCAAAAATGTGATGCAAGAACACGAACAATAGAAGAGTAATACTTGTGGAGGAGAAGCAGGTCTATGTGGCTCTACATTGCCTGGCGAGCAGCTCAAATTTGGGACTTGTAGATGATTTGTACGGACTCACGGACTTTTTCGGTGCACTGACTACATCTAGATTGCATGGTATGTATATAAAGTGGCCAACATCACAACAAATGCAAAAATATGCAAATGCATTTTAGGTCCTTCCAGGTATACCGTATGTTGTTGGTGTAGTAGATGGTAGTTATATACCCATCATTGCCCGAAGAGAGAACCACGAAGATTATTTTAATAGGAAGGGGTTCCACTCAATTATTCTGTCGATAAGGCAGCCAATTGTGTTGTTTGGAACTATGACATTGGTTGGGTAAGTGTTCTATGCACGATTGGAATGTTTTCCAACATTCAGACCTAGGAAAACAATGCACAAGCAAAGCTCTAGGACAATACTATCTACTAGGTGATTGTGCTTATCCTACATGCTTTTGGATGCTTCCTCCTTTGAAGGGTAGTAAGGATGGACTATCTCCAGAATGTTATTATTGGAATTACATGCAATCAAGTACTCGTATGCTAGTTGAAATGGAATTTGATATGCTTTTACAAAATGTCCCGAAGATGGTGGCCGCATGCCTTATTCTACATAATATATGCATTGTGCCTGGAGATAGTTTTGACGATGCATGGATACATGAAGTGACAGTGGAACTTGAGAGAGAAAGTAATGCACCTCGTCAAGACATGGACTAGCAAAATAGTTTGAGGAATGGATTAGCAGAGGTTGCTATGCTAACTAACACAGGTACCGCGTAAGCAATACAAAGAGCTTAAGCAGTGGAGCCAACACCGAAGGCAAGCCATCCTAGGTGGGCATCTCAAAGAGATAACATTGCTCGACAAGCCATGTTTTGACAGAGGGAGAATGCAAACGTGAGAACAATCTTTCGTGATTTTGACTCTGCGGAGGAGATCGATGACAAAGACAACGATGAGTAAACTTTTGTAGCATCTGCAATGCACGTGGAAAGGTGGAAAGAGGGGTGATGTGCTAAAAACTTTTCCCTCTTTCCATCTTTCTGTAGAGAGCTGGGTAGAGCCATGCCTCAACAGCATGGTGAAGGGGTTCAACTCCCCTCCTCTCTTTTTCATTACTAATTTGTGTTAGTGTTATTAGCTATTTTTTAAAGTTTTGTAATGCTTTTAGTTCTATTAGTCACTTTTTTAAAGTTTTGTAATGCTTTTAGTTTTATCAATCACTTGTTTTTATTTTATTAGTTGTTTTTTAAAAATCTAGAATCAATGATTGTGTTTAATCAGGTATTCAAATAATTATTATTATGTCAATAACGATCAAATCCATAACATCCTTTCATTCACATGTGATTCAAGAAGTGTCAAGTGCATAGATGGTGGCTGGTGTGTAAACGATTTGCAAATGGAAGATGGACAGACACTTATTGACCACGAAATGTGTGTGTCACTCAGTGTGTAAGCAAGTGGTGGATTTCCCAAGTCAACTTTTCCTATGCCCACCAATTGGTGGGCGCAAATTGGGCAGGCAATGGAAGTGTGTAACCAGCCTCTATTACACACACACACACACACACACAATTCACATACACACACAATACACATTAAACACTATATATACACATGCACAATTCACACACACACACACACAATACACATTAAACACTATATACACACACATAATGTCCACATATACACACACACTATATGTACTAAACCCTACACACACATATACTGTACGCACTGTACACACCAACATTGTTCCCATGCACTCATGTACACTTTAGTTCTTCACCTGCACACTTTAATTTATTGCACACATACACTCTCTCCCCACTCCACATATTACTTCAAACTACTTTGATAGATCACCTCTCTTGGAAATAAAGAGGAGATGAAAATAAAAAAATTGAGAAAATGTATGTTCGTATAGAGTGTTTCAATGCACCATGAGAGAGTCTTTGTCAATGTACTATGAGAGTCTAGCAAACCAAATTTATCTTTATTCACTTTAAAGAGAAAACCTCTCCTTTAGCAAGTTCACATATATAGCAAAATAATCATTGTATTCATGTCAAATTTCCACAAAAAATGTAATAAGTTGAGACTTTATATCTCTTCTTGACTATCCAATCATTGGCACTAGAAAATTTGAAGACAGACTTTGTAGACTTGAGATGTTTGATGTAAAACTTGAGTATGCAAGTAGAGTACACAAAACTCAAGTGTGCTAGCACTTTGATTGATCACAGTAAAGTGGAACCTCTTTGATAGTGTTTGAGAAGCTATGGAGGAACTCCAAGTGTGCAGCTCCTTTGATCAAGTCCTAGGCACCAACATAGTGACAATAGGGAAATAGATACCGAGCATCGTATCTAACTCTGGAAGAAGGGGAGGGACGGTGTCATGCCGCTATGCACACATTATGTGAAAGACTCTAGAGTGCATCATCATTTGGCTTTCTTATTGATCTAGAGAGTCAATGCCATATTAGTCATTAGTGTCAATGTCCGTAGTGTGGATGGTTCAAAAATACTAGATTTTTGGACAAGTTTAGCCTATTTTAGATATTATTTCTTGTAAATATTCAAAAGTTGTAGACAACTTCTAAAATAGGGTGACATGTAAAAGAAAGAAAGTGGCTTGCATCCATTTTTAGGGGGTTTTATGCCAAAAGAACGATTGGCAAAATCGCAGAATCGTAGTTTACAGGCAGCAAATAGCACTCCGAATATTGGGAGAGGAAGGAGTGACCAGGTGTCTTGGTATATTACCATTGATAGGCTTCACCTCTACGAGAATTCTTCTACATATTCTATCTCTTCGAGCCCCTTCTCTTTCATCAATTGCTCTCCTTGAATCTTTCTTCACCCTACTGTCTCTTACCCCCTGTGTGGTAGACTTTCAACCCCAAATGCTCCGACAGTGGTGAACTCCACATGAAAGCCGATAGCAAGTATGTAAAGGTGGGGGATTTTGCAGGTTCAAGTGGTGGTGATGCTTTACAACATATGATTGCTTTGTTGCAGCAACAAAAATAGAGTAGCAGTTATTGTTACAATAGCAGATGCAAACTCAGTAGGAAGCAGAAAGAATTGATTCCTTACTTGTGAATGCATTGCCGGTAGTAGGACAGGAATTAAAGCAATTTAAGGGTCAAAATGTTTCGGCCTTCATTCGGTTGTATGAAGAAAAGATGTTGTTTCATGGAGTACCGTAGTATGCATGGAGTCAATATTTCTCCTGTTTGGCCATGCATGTGCATTTCATGATCGGATTGATGAGTTACATACAAGAGATGTTGATTGGGTTTGAGAGAAGAGTTGTTCTTGGAAGATGTAGGATTGGTAACTAAAAAGACATTTATAGATTGGATTGAAAAGCCCAATAAAGGGTTGGCTACTACAACTTTGCTCCGTGAATTTGAAAGTCGGTATGCACAGTTGGATGCTAATGAGAAACAATCATTAGAGAGTCAAAAAATCAATTTGTTTCTGAAAGTTGCAAATCCTATATTGCAGGAGAAGCTGACTGATCATTTAGAAGATGTCTCTTCTAAAATGGGGTTGAAATCAGATTGGGCAGCTAATGTAACTGAGGCAATATATTTGTTGGTAAAGAGAGAGCAGATGAAATTAAGATGGGCTATAAGCACTCATGAATATATGTATATATAACGTGAGTTCAAAATAAGGGGTTTTTAAGACACCATTTTTATATATTTTTTACATACAGAAGGGTGTCATATAAAGGAGTTACTTACAGATTGAATAGAAAAGGGTTGTGTTTTATTCAAGAAAAATTCACATATTAGGATATTTATAAATAGGCCATGAATGCATGTTATATAGAGAATATATATATAGTGAACCCCTCGAGTAAGCACCATACCTGCCAGTGCTCAGAAGGGGGCCAAAATTGTAGCCAAGGTGCCTATGGCTATGGCAGAACAACTAGCTATACATGTTGGTTCAGCTCTTAAAGGTGAAGATGTTTATGAATTAATCAAAGGCATGCAAGATTTCACGCTGAATTTGATAGAAATCTATGCAAATTTCAAAAATTTGGATGTCAAGATAGAAGAGAAGGCTCGGGCAACAACCCAAAGACCATACAAAGAAGGATACATGAGGAGATGCATTTGGTGTGACAGTTTAGAGCATGAAAAACAAGACTATATAGCCTACTATGAAGTAGAAGCGAGAAGATTAGTCTTTTGGAAAGATGGAAAAATACATGCAATAGAAACTGGTCTTCCAATAGAGCCAAATTTTGGAAATAGTGGCATGCAAAAGATATTAGAAAAAATGATTGCAAGGACAACATTTTTTGCCATAGATGCAGCCACATATGGGTTCAGAATTGAAAGGACAGATGAAGCTTGTAGAGGCATGACTGAAGCAAAATCTCATGTTTGGATGCAAACATTAGACTGCATGGAAAAGGGCAAAAGAACAAAGTTTGAATTGGCTGATGCAAGTCAGAGAATAGGAGGGAGAATTGGATCTCGACTAGATGGAGTGCACTAGTGGATTCTTTTCAACCTATGCTTATTTGATTGAGGTTCATAATCAAGAAGCTCTTGTGGAAGGAAAGAGAAGAAGAGATGAGAACACTACTGGTCCTTCCTCTTCAGGCCCATCTAAACGCTTAACAAGAAGTAAAATGGACAGCAATAGAAAGAGGCTGAAAAAGCCATACCTGAGCATGTTATAAAGGATGCATCTCAAGAGAAGAACTAAGAAGGGAAGAAAAGGGACAAGTATCTTGGTTATAGATTACAATCAAATCTTGAGACTGCCACAAACCTTGAAAAGGTATTGGAAGATCACATACTTGGTAGTAGAGGGGAATTCACACTTGGCAAAGTTCTTGGAATTGTGAAGCATGAATTTCATGATGCAATCGTTGATATGTTGAAACAAAAAAGATAGTTTGATGGCAAAGTTCTTGGAATTGCGAATCATGAATTTCATGATGCAATTGTCGATATGCTGAAACAAAAAAGATAGTTTGATGGTGAAGTTTTGGAAGCATTGATATAGGTTGACAAAGATATAAGAAACAACTTCAGAGGGAATATGATGATACATGTAATATTGGTTTGGAGCAAGCTAATGTTGAAAATGGGTTAAATTTCAACAAGTACATGAAGAAGAAGATGCTCTTTTTATTTGAAGCAGCCATTATTCACGAATGCATTGGGCTCATGCTACAACAAAGACAATTGTTAAAGTGGGAGAAAGAGAGACACCTTGCATAGCTCTCTTGGATCGTGGTTCCAAAAATAATGTTATGGCATGCTGCTTGTATGAGAATGGAAGTTGGAGGATTTATGTAGATCCGCGATGGCGCATGTAGGCAGCAAACAATTCATCAAGGGATCTTTATGTGACTTATCTGAATGTACGCCTGACTATTGGAGATGTTAGGGATGAATATCATTTTTTTGTGGAGGATTCATGTAGTTATCTAATGATTTTGGGGCAGCCCTATATTTCGGAATCAAGGCTCAAAACAAAAGTGTTGGATGATAGTTCTTTATATGCTCAGGTTCAGAGTAAAGACAGTACAAAGGCAATATAGTTTCTCACTGTTTGTGTGATTCATCCCCACAATCGAGATAGGCTGCGGGATAATCCCATGCCACCTAATGTATGAGAGTTTAAGGGTTTTTAGATAGCATTGTTGTAAATGGAGGCTGTAGCAATGCCTCTAGGAAGATAATTATACCTCCAAGAAAGGGGAAAACTATGTTTATATCTAGATTGCAAGAATGGGCAGCATGTAGTTTTGGCCATTTTAAGAATATTTCAGCCGTGTGCAGGGCTGAAAAGAAATATGTAGGATGGGCTGAAAAAGACAAAGGCATATGGTTTGATTGCTGCAAATGAAGGTATTCCATGGCTGTTTTCAGGGCTAGTTGATGTTGATACAGTGGCTGAAATTTCTACAGCAATTAATGCTGAAAATAGAGTAGAAAAGAGGTTATTTATGTTGACACTTTAGAGATGTATGAAGTCATTCAGGAGTTTGTTGAGCATGAATGTTATGGGCTATAAAAGAGAGTTGAAGAAAGGGTGGATACAAAGTACAAAACAATTGCAAAGAAGGTTAAGCCTGTGGCTTTGCCTTTACCGCCTAAAAGTGATGTGTTGGCTGAAAAAGTGACTCAACAACCTAGTTTACGGGATCCGCTTGGAGTAGGACATAAATTTATAGCTAAAAGTTTACAGGAGCTAAAAATTGGTGATACAAGCTTCATTTTGCATGTAGAAAGAGCTTTTTTCTTATAGTGTTAGCAAGGCATGGGAAAGCCTTTGCATTTCACTCAAATGAAATTGGATGTGTTGATTCGGGCACCTATGGTGATCTTTACAGTACCTCATATGTCATGGAATTTAAAGCCTATTTGAGTGTCTTAGGCATATTTGCCCAAGCTATTAGAGTTTTTAAACGAGAAGATTAGAATGCGGATTTTGGAGCCTTCTTCAACTCCATATTCAAATTGAAGGTTTACTATTCCAAAGAAGAATGGTGCTTTGAGGTTAATACAAGATTTACAACCAATTAATAAAGTCACCATAAGGAATGTTGGATCAGGCTCGATAGTGGATGAATTTGCAGAAGCTTTTACAGGCAAGGAAATTTACTCTATGGGAGATTTATATTCAGGATATGATGAGTTTCAACTTGCATTGGAAAGTCGGGATATCACTACCATGAAGACACCGCTTGGATTGGTTAGGATTGTACACTTCCACAAGGAGCAACCAATTCAATGGCCCATATGATGAAGGCTATGAATAAAATTTTGAGGGAGTATATCCCTCAATTGACCTTACCCTTTCTTGATGATGTGCCAATAAAAGAGTATGATATCCATGAGAAGAATGAAAAGCTCAATAAGTAAGGATGTAGAAGGTTTGTGGCTGATCATGTTGTTGATTGTGACAAGATTTTGAGCCATCTTGAGAAAAAGTACATTTGACTCTGTTAAGAGAAAAGTCGGCTTTTGGAGTGGAGAAAGTATTAATTGTTGGGCACATGTGTGGACCGTATGGAAGAAAGCCCTCACTAGTAAAGATTGATGCCATAGGCAAGATAGAGGAGACATGTTCGAATGTATACGAGTAAGAAGATTTTTGGGTGCATGTGTCTTTTAATTGATATGGATTCCACATTTTTCTCATGTGGCTGAAAGTTTATATCAACTCTTGAGAAAAGAGCAAAAGTTTTGGTGGGATAAACATCATACGAAGGCAGTTAAAAAGTTAAAGAGATTATTGATTTCAGTCCCAACACTAAAGAGAGCGAATCATGAGGATGAGCAGCCTATTATTCTCATCGTGGTGGATACAAGCCCAATTGGCATTTGTTGGGCAATGGGTCGGGATGATGTTGATGGGAATTGGTATGCCATTCGGTTTGGAAAAAAAGTCCTCAATGAATGGCAACGATGGTACTCTCAAATCAAAAGAGAGCTTTCGGGTGCAGTGACATCCCTTAAGTGAGATAGGGAGTATTTTATGGGAGCTCATGTAGTGGTAGAGACTGATTGTCTATCTCTTTGGGCATGAGAGTAAATTGCTCAACTCCTGATATTGCCATGTTACAGTGGATTGCATAAAGTCCCTTAACCCTAATTTTCAGCATATTGCAGGTAGAGAAAACCTCATGGATGATATGCTTTCATGATTTGAGGATGAAAAGGGGCTGATGGAAGATGAAGAGATCAATGTGATAGATGCTGAAAACAACTTTATGATAATAAGGAATGAGTATGTAGGTGTTGTTATTGCAAGTACAGATCTGAAAACAGTAAGTACAATTGTCATAACAGTAAATACAACATGTATAAATATTGTAATAGGGGTTTTAGAGTAAGAAAAGAGATAACATCATCCATGAAGAAGAGATGGGCATAAGAGAGAAGGCATCATTAGTGTTATGCTTCAGTGAGAACACAAGACCCACGGACAGCTCATTGCTTCAAGCATTTCAAGCCAAGTGCGATGGCTACCTCTCACATAGACGTATGTGCTCTCACACCTACGAGTGTAGTGACCTTACCCTATGCTGAGACAACTTGTTTTGGAAAGAATACCACAAGGTCTATATTCTTGCATAACTTGTGAGGGCTTTTTGATGGTTTTATAATACTATCTTAGAAGGTATATACACAATTGTACCATGACTTCATATATCTATTCCATTAGAGCATCTAATGAGTTTGTTTGGGAAGCTTTATGCAATAACAATTTTGATTCTCCAATGTGTTTGTTACTTGAGTGTTAGGATTTAGTGCAATAAATTGGGGAAGTACATGTTGTTTTTAGGCCTAGAGAGCTATTCTATTATTTAAGCACAAATTAACTTACTTTTTTCAACAAGTTTCTTCCAAAATATTGAGACAATTGCAACATCATTTTTTTAATTTTTACCAAGTACTTTCTAGGAGATTGAGTATACGTGGCATTCAAAAATTGAAGCAAAAGCTGTTGCATACAATGATTGAGTATATCTGCCTTTTACACAATTTGTTGAAATCATGTTTTAGAGCGTGGCACAATATCTAGATGATCCAAACAAATTCACTATAATTTTTGTTCAAAGCATTGAAAAATTAGGGGAAAACGTGGACTCGAGCCCCAATGGAAAACAATCTATTACAAGGCATATTCTTGAGCTTGCAAGGATCAAAGTGGAAGCTAGGGTTGGCATTGGTGTTAACACTCAAGCCATATATTTTCTTGTAGCATTAGAGGCTAGGTTAGGAACAATGGCCATATTCAGGGCATTATGTTAGGAAGATGAGTGGAGAGTGAAGATACTAGTTGGGGGATGTATACCTCCATTACTTACCTTACTGGAAACTAACTCCAAAGATGCTCAACTTATTGTTACTTAGCCTTACTGTCCTTGAGGAAGGGATTACAGATCATGATGGCTATAAGAAGTTTCCTATAGATGACATTGTAATAAAATTGTGGGAACTTCTACAAACAAAGCAGAGGTTTGAACCCTTTATTGAGGGTATGATAACAAAGATATTACAGATTTTATGTGATCCTACTCAAGGATTTTACACTCAATAACATGTCATGGTTGAGCTGAGCAAGACAATGATGACATGAAGATGTATAGGAAGGGGACAATGATAGTCAAGATATATATACAGGTTGATGACATATTAGTTGAAGAATCATATGAGGCACTCATAGATGTAGAGGGTTATGTTGAAGGTTTCAAAGTCTTGGAGCAACCTCATGATGATGTTATTGAGCATCAAATTACACTTAATCAACGTTTACAACATCCATTGAATGCATTTGATAATGAGTATCTTGATCATGGTTATGATGATTGGTATATGTATGATGATGATGTAACATTTGATATGGAAATGCATATAAAGATAAAGATGGTGTTGTGCTTCCCTACGACCCAAGGGATTATGGATACCATTATGGACTTGACTATGGGGATACTTCTTTGTATCCATTTCATTTGGGTAGACAAGAGTATGTGATTGATGGCAATTCTCTTCTCTTGGATAATCGTTATACTAGAATATCTTTTGATCCGAGAGGTTAATGGATTGCTTGGGGACCTCATTAAGACTAGCATCCATCATGGGGGAAATTTATTATCTTTTTAGGCTCTTTTAGCTAAAGACTATTCATATATGGCCCTATTTTAGAGCAAAAAGGCTGTAGACAATTAACTGCATATTTTACACTAAACTTTGGGTAGCAATGAGGGATAGGAGGTCTTATGTCCCAAAGGTCAAGCATTCTTTAGGGTTGGTAGCATTGACATTGTAGATCAAAGGGAAGTCGTACCCACCATGCTTTTCTTGGCTCAAAATCCACACCTTGGTGCCTCGAATAAGCATGTAATCCCTTTCATATGGTAATATGGTACAAAAAGCCATCCATGCCTCAAAAATTTTATCCCAAATCTTTTGGTGCCATTTAGGTTGCGATTCGTAGCCCTTGACTTTTCTTGGCTCTTCCATGACCTTATCCTCCTAGTATTTTGAAGGATCTCTTCTCCATAATGTGGAATTTTTAACCCTCTCGTCTAGCCACCACTTCCCTGGCCTCTTTGAGATCCTACTAAAACAAAAGCTTGTAGCCCAAGAAGACCATGTGCCATCCCTCTATTTTGATATCAATGTTGTAAGGATAGATAGTTGGGGAATGACCCGCCTAATGTTAAGGGCTACTTTCTTGCTAGCTTTTTGCATGAGCCTTTTAGAAGATATGAGTGACAATAGGTTCTCAAAGGGTAATCATCTTTTCCTCGCTACTAACCCTCTCAATATAAGAATTAACCAAAAGGGCTACATGCAAAGCCATGCATTCCTAAGCAAATCTCTTAGGCCCCTCGAAATGTAACTACTAAAGAGCATTAGTACGATGTCTAGGGTGCTCCCTCCCAATGTATCTCAAAGAACAAGAAAAAGAAAAGAGAAAAGAGAAAACAAAGAAAATACCCACAGGAAGCAAAAGAAAAGGGACAAGAAGCTTTCTCATGTAACATTAGAGTGTCGCAAATACTACACCTAGGGGTTCCCAAGTTAGGTACATCTAGTGGCCTCAGTCAGTGAATTCCATGCCTAAGCCCCTAGCTCTCCCTATCTCACCACTTCACACTTAAGGCTCATCAAGGGTAGGACACACTTAGGGAGTTTTCACTCGGTTATACCTATCTCCCTAAATCTCACCCATAGCTCCTCCCCTTGTACACAAACTGAGTCCTCAAGTGTGGGACAATACCACAAGCTTCCTTCAGGTTTGACCCAACTCTCAAATTCACTAGCATGGACACCCCATACTACATGATATGGTAGGTTTCCTTCGGCATTTGGATGACACGTTCACTCCATGTTCACACCACACTTACTAAAAGCTATGATGATTAGACCTAGATATCTTACAGTGCATTTAGCAATAGAGGTACACACGCTGCCTTGATCATGGGAAGAATCGTAATTTGTATTCATTAAGGCTCCCCATGCAACTAAGAAACTCATTGACGTTGAGATTTCCAGCAAACAAGCACGTAAGCAATGCTCATTACATCTTACGCCAAGGGGAATGGTCCTTGCCACCAACCAAGAAATTGCAAAGCTGAAACAGTTGGTTTCTATAACGACTCTTCTTTCTTGCGCCAATGGTATGCTCTCCTACTCCAATGGGAGCAAGAAGGATCCCAAATCATGACCAACGCTGAGCAAAGATGTGCAATCAAAACCTCGAAATATGACCCAAGTTATGTAGCCCCAACCTCCTATAGATACATACCACCATCCACAACTGAGCCCTCAAAGAGCACATCATGACTCACCTCTATTTAGATCGCATGTTGACGAAGGAGCTACACATTGCCAACTAAATGGACTCCAGTGATTTCCTCACAAATGTCCTCACTTACCTCACCCACGTAAGCATCTGACCTGTTGACATGGACCATTATGCTAAAATGGAGTAAAACACGAACTTCTACGCTTGGCTCATGTAAAGGTGAAGCATAATGAGCATGCATTGAATAGCCTCCACCCTTCAACCTAAAATCCTAGAAAGGATTCTCCTCATCTCTAAGGGGGGAATGTGTGTGAAGGGAGCTTCAAGCTCAACCCTCGAGACCTACGGACCGCTTATTGGTAAAGCGTTTCAAGCCGAGCGGCCATGGCTACCTCTCACATACCTGATGCGCCCTCCCTACCTATGGGGTGTAGTGAGCTTTCCTTGATGCTCGATCGAGTACCCTCATCTCCCATGCACACCAGTAGCTCCACGATCCTTGAGGCAAGCTCAAGAAACCTCAATTCCTCTCCAACAAGCTCCATCCTCCATAGTCGTGTGAGACAAGAGAAGAGTAGAGAAGAGAAGAAGATAAAGAGAGGAGATGGGGAGCTTCTTCTCCTCGATCCCTCACTCTCACACACTGACTCCCTCACACTCACTCACTCCCTCTCTCAAGCACAAGCAAAAAGGCAAGAAGAAGAGAAGAAGAAGAAGAAGCTTTTTGCCACACATAAGAATGAGCTTCTCATTCACTTTTCAACTTTATATACAAAACCCTAAATCCCTTTTGGGCAGCCATCCTCTTATTCCCTTTTTTACATGGCCGGTCATTGCCTAGGCTCTTTGTCCCATTGTTCTTCTATCTTCCTAGCTTCCTTCCTACCACCCAACCACCTTTACACATTGCATGGGTGAGAGCCCGACACTCTTAAAATAAATCATGGTGCACCTTGCGCTTTTTTACAAAAGTATAGACTCGTGCTTTTTCTCGTCCGCCTTTTTCCTTGATTTAGGCATTTTCTGCACTTCTTGTGTTTCCAGATTCTTCTTGCCATGCCTTCGTCTTCTATTTCACTTTTTCCTTGGCCTTGTCTTCTACTTTAGATTTTTCGGCTTTTCCACCATCTTGTTTGAGGATTAACATTACCCCCTGCCTAGATGAGTGCCAGTCCCATGGCACTCACCGTCATACGTAGCAGGCTTGGGCATGCACCAAAGATGTGGGTAGAAGGGACTACTATGGTGGACGTTGGAGAAGTTTTAGAGGTGGTGCGGATGAAGGTGGTTGGTCGCACTTTTTTGGTTGGCGTGGTTGGCGATAGGGGTGTTGAGGCTGGGGATAGGACTAGTTTTTGTTGGGAGTTGCATTCATGGGTTGGCATAGCTGTTGATGCTCGGGGGATGTTGGGGCAGGCGAGTATTCATTGGTGGGCTTGCAGGATAATAAAGGATACAAATTTAGAGTGGAGTGCTGATGAAGATCTGACGGTACTTCCATTAGAGTCGGCAATACCTGCAATTGAAGAGCTTTATATGTGGTCTCTCCTTGGGGTTAGTGCTAGTCTTCTTATTGTGCACAAGTGTAGTATTGATTAGTTTGGGAGACATGTCAAGCTCTCATCAAGCTAAGAGTATTGTCCTACAATTGAGGGCCCAAACTGTACATATATTGTGGTGGTGCAGATATTATGTGACTGCACATGCATACTTAGATATTACATAGTTAGGAGACTGCAGGTCTAGTATCTCGTAGTAACATGTGGAGGAAGCAAGGGTTTAGTGAGGTAAAAAAAGTTGTCAATGGAGAGGGGAAGTACACAGGAAGGTGCATGAGACATGAGTGGTGCCATGACAACACAATGTAGCATGGTTGAGCTCAGTGACACCTTACTTTTGATAGCGGGTAGCAACTTGTATTTCTTGACGATTACAGTGACTTTCCATGGCTGTTCATGCATTGCTTACCACGATCAATTGCAATGGTATTAAGGCGGAGTGCAAAAAGGAATTGTGGCGAGACTAGCTCCCTAGGTATGTCATGCCCTTGATGTGCCCTAAACAATTGTGGGGGGTGTGTAGAGAGCTGGGGGACTAGGGACGACAAAGTCAACTAACCAAGGTCACTGGGCGTACCTAATTTGAGGGCCCCTAGATATCATGCTATGATTGTGAGTGTTTTTTTCTTTTTAAAGAATAACATGAGTACAACCATTGCAATACTTTGAGGCTATCAGCCTTTCAATTAGATTGGAAAATATCGAGATTCAAAGGCCACAAAATTGGATATTACAGTGATGATTGTGTCCTAGCCTTGTTGCTAGAGGAACAGTTCTTGAGATGGAGAGAGACACTAGATATTTTGCAAAACCTCTTTGAAACGTGCAATGTTGGTACAATTGAGGTAACAGCTACCGTGAGTGCCAGGTGTAGAGTTTGACCCAAAAGGAGAGAGTGGCACCACTAATCATGCTTTGGGCCATGCAATATGGGCAATCAGCTAGGGTGATTTCACATTCGGCAATGTGGCTTCGTCGTGGCTCTTTGTGAGGTTAGTGGTCTTGCGGTGACTTGGGCATTGAATGCTTTCATCCAAGACATGCGTCATCCTGCATCCACTTGATACTTCGTGAGAGTATATGCAAGTCACATGTATTGATTATAATAAACAGATGCAACACAAAAAGATATTACTTTATCAAAATCCTATGGTGTTGACTCTGATGCATATCATTAGTGCTTGTTAAAGATGTGGCATGTATTAGTAGTAGGTAAGGGAGGATTGTACAGTTAGGGAGCCTGCCCCTTTAACCACTTAAGGACAAAAAGTTATGGTAAGATGGCCTTTGTTAAGCGGCATAGACAACATGGGGGCTATTCTATTTGTATGAGACGGGGTGAGTTCAGGTGGTCGGGCAACTGGGGCTGTGCCGGTGAGGGGCTTCCATCAGGCTGGGAGCCGGGAAGATGTCGGTCAGGACCCAAACTGTGTAGTCTCTGTCCGTAGATGTATTAAGAACGCTTTTAAACAATTCATCAAATTCCCGCTTGTCTCTAGCTACCTTCTCCTCTTTCGAGCACCTAGTTCCTGAGCATTTGGTGGGGGCCTGCACGGCCAGTATTGCTACATCTCGGGTGCTCCCTTGAGCCTTCGTCCTCTTTGCTTGGAGAGTTTTTGGCCTGTGTTCTGGGCAGTGTCTCCTAGGGCCTCTTCTCAGCACGTACCTCTTTAGAGTAGACACATAACGTTCTGGTGGAGACACTAGTGACTTACGCTTCCTCCAACGACGGCAGAGGGCTTCTTTGCAGGCTAGTTGCATTGCATGCTTCATGACAGCTACTGTGGAGAAATCTGCAAAATGTGAACCAAGGTTAGGCTTTGAGGTAGGATAGAATTATTTGCATGAAAGGGATTAAACAACAGATTATCAAGTGCTTATGAGGAGGATGGATGACGTGAGGCATGGAGCATTCGTTGTAGAGGGACGGCCCTGTGATGATATTTTTCTTGATTTGACTATGGAGCGTATTTACGAATCCATGTCACTTTATGAGGATGAAAACCAATTGTAGAACTCCGCAATGTGGCACACACATCTAGTACTCATGGTAGCTTACTCAATAACAATAGATATTTTGCAACATCAAGTAGCATGGTACCTTGTCCGAGCCTACTCACAACATGTAGCTCCTCCTCAGTGAAAACCTTATCAATTAGAGAGTTTTCTTGGCTAGTTTCGGTTGATTCCATACCCCAAATGGCAGTCAGCACTCGAAAGGAAATTGGTGCCACATAGGTTGGATCTCTTTGAGACCACCATTTGGCCAATCACTCCTCTAAGAAAGTCATAATCTAGGCTCCCAATTCGGCCATTGTAATGCGGTTTTCAAACCAATGCTTTTCAAATTGACTTTGATCCTGTGATTCTCGCTTTAATTGCTCTATATCTAAGAAATTTGGTTGGCAGAGCACATCATTGAATGTCACAGTTAAGCGTAGTTCATTGACTTTCTCATCCGAAATGAATTGCATGCATTTATGCAGGAGCTTGCCATAGTGCTTGTCAAGATGTTCTTGCTCTTCCCAGGATAAGGAAAATGGCAAGTGTTCTTCAAGCTACTCCCTAGGGAATGTGCCCATGTCTGCCAGGATGTAGACACGTGTGAAAACTTTGAGCCTAGCATCCAACTCAATTAAGCATTCTGCGATAGTTCTACATTCAATGAGGGCTTGCTTGGTTGCTATCTCATGCAAGGTTCTAGGAGTTTCCCTAGGCTTTAACATAGCTGGGGGCTCAGGCCTAGATGAGCAAGATTGGTCAACTCTAGGATTGCTTATGTCCTCGGGGTTTCCATGTTTCTCCTAGGGTTTGTTGTTATTGCATCATGGTTCTCCTTGGATGCAAATGGTATAGATTTGTCACCCTGTTGTGACAGTGTTGTTTCCACTCTTGATTGGTCAATGCAAGTTCTGTTGTCGATGGATTGAGTGTTGCAAGTTACCATTGATGGTAATGGTTGCTTTGATTTTTTAGAGCACACGAATGTGTCTAAGGTTTCACTGCTGTTACGAGAGATGGCAACGGGCTCATTGGTAGATGGACTTGACACTTTATTCCTCAGCTCATCAGTGTTCTTGGTATCAATCTTCTTGGTGTCTACAGCCACTAGCAACTGCCATTGTTTTCTCCTCTTTTTCTTGGGAAATTATGGTGCATCCTTTAAGGACTCAGGACCCTGAACCAGGTCAACATTTGATGTGATTGGTTGAGCCTCAACATTCTCTTTCTCTAGTGTGTTCTTATGGGGCATGGTAGCGGCCAGCTGAATAGCCTTGCTAGGTTGATTGGTCAGATGCACCCTCTCGTTGGCCTCCTCTTCGAGCAATCTCTCCTCCAGCCTAGGCTTCAGGTGCTTTGGCAGTGCCAAGGGTGTCAAAGATGTTGGTTCTGACACCTCTTTCATAGGTGAATAGCCAAGGACGCCCTCCACTAGAGGTGTCATCACGGCCAAAGACTGTCACTGTCGTGATTCCTAATAAAGTAGTAATGGCTAGTTCAGTGGAGTGGCTACTGTTAGTATATTGCGGTGTCAGGTCCTCAGGAAGATTGGAAGTGGTTATGTCTTTTGTTGCCCTTTGAGCATTCACTTGTGCAGATCGAGATCCAGTCACATTAGATTGCATAGTCATATCCTTGGGCCAAGAGCTACAGGTGGTGTCATGTCCCACCTCTTGGACATCTGAAAGCTTAGATGAAGATAGAGATTGGGACTGAGCGGTTGCACTTGATGACTGATATTGTGCTTCCTGTGTCTGTTTAGGGAAAGAGGGTATAGGAGAATTGGGACTCCTAAGTGGCTTTGACACTGGCTGGGAGATTTGCTCATGGCTATTAGATGATTCTACCATTTGCATTGTTGAGAATTTAGCCTTGCCATGAGCAATGTTGCGCCTATGATGCTTGTTATCCACTTGGGAAATCAAAGGCTTCTTGGGAACTAGTGGCTTTTGCATACCCTCAACGATTACATCTGATATCTGCTTGTCTAGCATGCTAGGCTGGGGATCTACCATTCGAACAGTCCCGCTTGGTTTCTTGATTTCGATCATCAGGGACTTGGTTGCTCCAATGTTTTTGACTGGAAACTTGGTTCTTCATTTAGATTTCCCCATGTGCTTCCCTACTTGTGATACGATCTGGCCCTCAGTTGATAGTGGTGGTTTAGCTGGGGGCTTTGGTACCCAAATCCATCGGTTACCTGCGTAATATCCTTGAGCACATAGCAACGCTTTGGATATCCATCACGGTATAGTGCGGGCTCTCCATCCATGCCTTTGTCTATAAGGCCAGGGCTTCTTTTGTGGTGTTATGTGATATTTATTAGTCCAAAGCCTATCCTTGGCATTGTCTCCTGACCCTCTTGTTTCAAGCATGGCCTCACTCACTGGTTCTCTTTGTTCAACATGTGCTTGTATCAACTCTTTCAACAAGTCCTTACTCTGATTACTAGGCTTGACTAGTATGTCAGAACATTCCTTGTCTTTCCCTCGAGGTTTAATGAGGTTACCCTTGCTAAAGGTTGCAATTATCCTCACACCCAGTAGCGTCAAGTGTATCCTCTGTGCTACATAATCAGCCTCACACTTCATCTCCCTTTTGAAGGGTCATCCTAGGAGGGTTTCCTTTCCACAGTTAGCACTGTTTGGAGGGACATGGAATAGGATAGGAAAGCTTTCAATTTCAATGGTTACAAGGATGTTGTATTTTCCTATAAGTGCTTGGGAGTGTCCCTCGTAAGGACTAAGAGTTGCATTAGTCGGTGTGAGCTCTGGTTGGCCTAGTAGGGTCCATGCTTCATAGGTCAAGATATTAAAATCAGCTCCTTCATCAATGAGAGCATCGACACAGTGCTCCCTTTTTGCAGTGAGTTTGACCCTAAGATAAGAAAGTGGTACTATGTCTTCATCTTTTGGGTCTTGGCTTGTAAATTCAAGCCTTCTGATACATGCCTTTGAGTCCCCAACTGCACAACTGGATGTTGATTCTCCATTGATTTCTTGGGTCGTCTGTGCAGTGTCGTCTGAGGTGCATCTATCAGTAAGAATTTCATGTTTAGTCATCCTAGCAATTGTAGCTTGATGTTGTTCCATTCCGCTTTGACTAGATGCAGTCCGGATGCAACACATACGTGTCTTTGTAGTGTGACCTTTTTGCCCTTGTTGGCTAGGTTGGCCCATTGAGGCTCTAGGTTCTCTGTTTGTCTTTGTTCAGGTATGGGATTTTAGTTGCTCCTTTGCAAGTGAGAATCCATGCTTGTGTAGTGCCATTACTTCACCAGGGTCTAATTTTGGAGGACATGTCTCACAGCGCGTGTTTCCTCTCCAACCTACTAGGGGGAGGTGTAGAGGGGGGAAAAGCCCCCTCTGCGGGGGGTCCGGGATCCTATTAATGGGGCTTTGTGGCACCCAGCTAAGTCTCACGGTCTACTCCTACTAGTGGGTTATTTGAATTATTATGATTCTATGTGAGTTCTTTGTTATTGAAAGAAGATGTCAGTTTTATTCACACTTGTACTTAGTGCTTTTCAGTGCACAGTGCCCAATCAGTCATTCTCCCTTTTAGTGCACTTTAAATTATGAAATCGACATGGGGTGCGAATGCAAAATAAACAATGTTGTTCTCGCTTTTCCCCCTTTTTTTTGTAGCCTAATATGGCTCTATGCGCATTTCCTGGCTCTTCTCTTGTGTTGTCTAGGGTCTGTGTTGCACACTCTACACTCCGCCAAGGCTGGATTGGAATTGGAGGGTCAGTTTCAGCTCTAAGCATCGTCTATTCTATGACCCGCTACTAGAGGTTGAATCTAAGCTGCCTAGGTGTGGCTTCTCCAATTTCTGGCTTTTGAGAGCCGGGTCAGGTACTCAGGGATGGTTGGGGACGTTTTCGGAGTGGCCTTGGCCTAAGGAGGCGGCTCACTTACCAGTTTAAAATGTTCTGCCTTGGATGCATTTTTAGGACCTTATTAGCAAGGTGCCTTTTGTGCATTGCAAAGTGACGAGCCTAGAACAGGTGATGCCTATCATTATAAGGTCAAAAATATTAAAGTGCACCTTTGATTAGGCATGGAAAGATTAATCGTATGTCGCATTTTTAGACAAATCTTCATTGGATGATTCATTTGGGAAGTCATTAACCCTATAGGAAATAGAAGAGCGCAGAAATGACTCTATGAATTTGCGTGTGGCATGTGATTGTAAATTGAAATAGGTTAACTCTAGTTTTTTTGGCATGAAGTTCACTACGTTGTAGTTAGGAAACGATTGCATGTTGCACATTCATCGTACGAAAAATTTCATTCATCAAGAGTTGTATTTAGAGAAAGGCTGCATGGTTCATTTAAGCATTAAATCTTAAAATCTGAGAAAAATAATTGTGAGCATGATCCTTGAATGTAAGACCTAGTAGGTTCAATGGAAGTTATGCCACAATTTAAAATGCATTTTGGTCTTAACAATAAAAGTTAGGGTTATTGTGAATCTAGTCGTACGTAGAAGCAATGAATCGCGTGCTTACGTGAATTGTGACATGTTGTAACTAGTTTTCTCCTTTAGATCAAGTTAACATCTCTAGGAATGGTTCGTCCTTGTCGCAAGACAAGTAGATCGAATTACCTAAATCACCTAACCCGCAAAGATTCGCATAGGATGGTTCAACCGATACGATAAATACCCCAAGTGCTAACTAGGGTTTAGCACGTTAAGGACTCGGCCTAGTTTCGCACTTGTTGCCAAGTCGAAACTCTCATACCCAAAGGTCCTGCCCACATTCATGGAATGTAGGGACAATTGGACGCACTTGTAAGAAAAGATCTAGGGTTTCTACCCTAAGGATCACTTGTTTAAATGATGAAACTTGGATTGAGTCAGAATCCCTAGGACGGCCTAGTGCAATTAGGAATGGGTTGGGTAAGATGACACCCTAAACCCTGTTCTTATCTAATCATAATTCCTTGACCAGAAAACACCGTTCAATGTGGGTGAAATGATCCTATGAAATAGATGTGACACTTGTGCAACAAGTTGCAACGTCGCATGGTCTTGTGGTTTGATCACAAGAGTGTTTCCATTCCTTGGAATGAGGTTGGCAGGTTCATGCGGAAGTTTAACTTGCAAGAGGATGAGTAGTCATCTTGGTATATCACCTTTCTTGGGAAAATTTGCCAAGTTGAGGGAAATTAGGTATTTGCTTGGAAGCAAAGGATCAATCAATAATTTGGAGCTACATGGTCGCCAAGATTTATTGCTAATAAAAACCTAAGGTATTGGTTAAGTTGGGTTAATAGCGTATGGCCCTAACCCAAGGACAAAGGGGAGAACAAAAAAAACCTTGGGGATCTTGCCAAGATGCAATTGATCCCGGATCGAATGCTGGGTGCATTCGGAGAGAAGGATTCACTCCTTAGCAGTTGGCCAAATAAACGACCACTGGAATTGATTGTGCTTGTAAAAAGTTTAGGAGCACTATTTGCATTGTTTGCTTAAGGAACTAAAGGATGGAAAGATATTTAATGCTTCAGGTTGAAGGCCTGAAGGGAGAGGCAGCTTCAGTTACCCTCAACTGTCTGCCAGACCCTAACCAAGGGGGTTGTTAGCCGCGGCAGGAACGTGCACCAAACCCGCCATGTGAGGTCTCTCCATTGAGTGCTACTTGGAGTAGGAGGATGCTTGGGTGCCAGGGGGCTCTAGCCGTAAATCCCTTACCTTTCGGGCCCTGCACAAGAGGCCAACATGACTCGGGATTGGATCTTGAGGCTCGCATACTAGTCTACGGGCGAAATCTTGGATTAGTAATCCCTGTGGATTACTGGATAGCCTTCGAGCAGATTATGGATAGCCTTCGGGCGGATTATGGATAAGCCTGCGGGCTGGACTTTATGGATGTATTCCAAAGATAAATAAGATAACCTATTGTAAAGGAACTTGTTTGACACTGCTTTTCTATGTCAAGTGCTAAGATTACGTAAAGGAACCAGTGTCTAACGACTAATTAAGGAAGCTACTTGATGCATGTCCAACTAAATGTGGTAGGTAATTAGACAACTAAAGCAACCTTGAGGAAAGTGTGGTGGATGTGGCCATGGGTCCGTCTTACAAATGGGTGGTCCCAGTTGGTCGGGAACTTTTCTCAATCAAAATGGACAGTAAAGGAGATCTTCTCAAATGAAATGAACAGCAAGGGCACTGACCTAGAGTTTAGGTTACTAGAATTCCGATTTATGTTGTTTTAGGGGAATGGAATGGGACTATGCCTTATGGTAGAGAGGTCGAGCCTTGCATCCCTCTCGTTTCCCATTCTCCTTGAACCAAGTGCAGCGTGAATCCGCTTCGTCCCTGGCATTTCTACGTAAAGTAGTTCGCTTGGGGTTCGATGCTAGTTGCCATTTAGGAAAATGACCATTAGAAAAAACCCTGATTCAGGTCGGTCCTAAGTGGGGACGGCCGAAATACTTCCGCTACGTGGCAGACGCGGAAAGTCCTAGATCGCAAACCTCATAACATTCCATGGAAGTGCCAGGCAGAGCTTTCTAGATTCTCTTTCTGATGGACTGCTAAGACATGTCCTGAAAGGGAACAGGTGGACACGTTACAACCATGTTGTCAAACTCACCATACCCAACATATGAAACATGTGATGTATACGGGGAATATGTGAAAAGTGTCTAAGAAATTTCTAAGGGATGGTTTACCCTTGCAAGTCGTATCGATACCTATGAGCACCACACTTTGAACATGTCTCCATAGTCCCATACTCTCCTCGAAACAATACCCAAACGTTGACATATGCATGGATATTGTTGTAGTCCATGCCAAGATTTCGTAAATATGTCGTGCATCATCAAGAGACTCAGGCATGGTATTTAAAGTGGTAATATATGAGACTTAGGAGTGCAAGCACTGTCTTCAAGAAAGATACTCGTCACGCATCATATAATGGTATGGATGCTTCCTCTCTTAGCAGATCAGATGTCTCGGTATCCATGGGCATCAATGCATAGATCATTGCCTCAATCTTAGGCTCCAAGATTGGAGGAACGTTTGAAAGGCTGCATGTCTCCTTTCGTATTGATGGTATAGACTAAGTCGTGCCTTCCAAGTGGTGGATTAGCTTGGGCACTCCATCCATTGCATGTCCACAAACTCTTCTAACTGGTCCCAATAGGTGCATTTCTCCTTGGGATGAGATGTCACCTCCCTGTATAAATTTTACAACCATGTCTAATGTTTTTGTATATGATATTCAATCAGTTTGCGAATGTAAGGCATGATTGATACATACTTTTCTTACCATTTGCTCAAAGTCTAAGATCACCTTGTCAATGATCTCTGATTCAAACTTGCCGAAGCATCTTACATGTTCTATAGACAAGCAATGCTTTCATCTGATTGCTAGCTTGCATTGAAAGCAAGAACACGGGACACGCTAATTAAGATACGCCTCGTGATCTTGAACATCATGACCATCATCGTTTTCCATTTTGTCTACATTATGACAAACAGTTGGTTTTTGTTCTTATTCTCTTTTTCTTTTTTAATTTGTTTGAGAATGGATTTCTTCTCTTGTAACTCAATAGAAACGTCTTGGTTTACAACACATAAAGAACTAGTTTAATATACATTATAAAGATTCCATATAAACCTTCTTACATTTCAACATAAATTTTTAGGAACTATTGAGCGTACACAAGTAGAAGGCAAAGAGTCATCTTTTATTTATGTTTTTCCAATAGCTAAGAGACATCACATCATGATAAGAATCCTATTATAAAGTTTTACCCATGGAAATGAGATACATTAATAGTATGGTTAAACATAGTTTCCTTCAAAATAAACATTAAACAACTTTTAGATTTTCCATCCACTATAGCTACTTAAGGTTGGTTCTAATATAGGGAAGATGATCAGCATTGATAAAGCAATACATGCCATTCTATATCCAACACCTTTCATAATGTAGAAAGATCATAAAGTCAATCTAAGGTGTGCACAAATTAATACATTTTCATCCAAATTCTAGAGAGTGCATAGCCTTGCAAATCTAAAGACTATAGTCATATCTAGGTGCTTGACTAGGTGAACCTAAATGGCTTCGTGAAGGAAGACGATAGAAACATCGGCGAAAGCATTGGCCATCCAGGTGGAGAATCCTTGGCCTCCAAAGCTAGAAATTCATAGTCGTCAAAGGCCTCCACCATTGGGTTTACTGATAGCTATCATCAGAGGAGAAGCCTTGGGGGAAGCACAAGATGATGAGGAAGTTGGTGAGACGCTAGGCAAGTCACCCCGGTGCCAAGAATAAGAGCACTCTAGTGAAAGAATGGTAAGTGACAAGGGAGGAGAGCAGCAAGCACCATCTAACAAGAAACTAGCCAAGACGTTGAAGAAAAGGACCCCACAAGAGAAAGCCAAGGAAGAGAGTAAGAAGAAAGAGAAAGCAGATCTGCTAAAAGCACAAAGTGATTCCAAGAGTGTCGAAAAAAGGAAAAAGAATAGGGAAAAGGAGGAGATAAAAAGAATAGAAGAGGAATCTAGGAAGGCTAAAGAGGAAAGGAGGAGGAGAATAGAGCAAGAGGCCAAGGAGCTAAGGAGAAATAAAGAAGAATACATAGCCCTTACCATCTGCCTCTCAGTGGAGTAGCCTTCAAGGGAAGAAGAGCTGGCAGCCATGAGCTCCCACGCAGAGAAATGCCTCGGCACAAGTTCCCAAGCACCCAAGAATATGCCACGCCGAGTGAGTGAGGGAAAAGGCAAGGGTTTAATTGACCCCATCCCACCTACCCTAGTACCCGCCAGCCCAATATCTGCACCCACGCAAGGCTCTTCTACCACGGTGGATACCAGCAATCTTGTGTCCTTGGCGCAGTTTTTGGTTAACAAAGAATTAGTTCAAGGTGAAAGTGGAGGAACCCCTCTAATTAGAGCAAAAAGATCGGCAACTATAGATGCGGAGTTCAGACACAAGACCCCAAAAGATCGAAAATAGAAGCATCTACGACCACTACCCCCACTACTCTACCATTTTCTACACCCTATGATGAATATGTTCAGGAGCTAGTGTCATAGCTAGAGAGGGCGAAAGAAGAAAGAAAATTGCAGTTAGAGCTGGAGGCCCAAAAAGAGGCCATGGCAGTCTTCCAACTAGAGAAAACACGCCAAGTGGCAAGCTTCTAGAAAGAAATAAGTGAGCTAAAAGTAGAACTCAAGGATAAAGAAAGAGAAGAGGATAAGTTGTGGAAGGGGCTTGAGGAATAACATCAAGAGATGATATACCTACAAAGGCAATACAAACTCCTCATAGTGCAAAATGAAGAACTAACAGGGCGAATGGATAGGACCCAACAAGCCATGGATCAAGTCGTAGCAATAGAAGCAGCAAAAGCCCTAGAAGGGGAGGAGCATAAAAAACAAAGGGATGAACTGATGGGTGGATTGATGATAGAAATGGAAGAGCAAGGTAGTTAGAAAGAGAGATTGAATACTTGAAGAAGGAAAAGGAGACAATAATTCGAAAGTGGAAAGCACAAGAACTGACCCTAGACGTAGTCCTAGCATGAAGACAAATGCAACAAAGGGCCAATGAATGGGTAACAAGGAGTGAAAATGAGTGAAAGGCCTAGCGAGCCACCTGGCCCTTGCAGAGGGAAATAGAGTGTTAGCAAAAAGTAGGCTAGAGGTCCCACATATCACTTTGGAAGCCCAATAACGTGCCTTTCTCAACACTCTCCTAGACACCACGCAATCTGAAGGGGAGCAGTCCATTGAGCCATTAAGGAAACAACTGAAAACTACTTGCAGGGCCCTGAGGCTAGGCTTGAACAACCAAGCATAGGCAGTAAGCACTAAGGAAGCAGGGCCACAAGAGCACAAGAGACAAGAAATGCAAAGGCCAACGGAAGAGGCATGACCAAGCTTGGAAAGGGAACATCAAGATTAGGAGCTAATCCCACAACCTCCTTCCCCACGACCGAAGGAGCAACCATAGATAGATGCCCCTAATTCCAGGAAGGTAGTGCTCAAAACCAGAGAAAGAAAATGCTCGATCTTGCTCGAAGAAGGCTAGATGCACAACCACCAATGATGCCAGCTATGCCCATTCCATCGAGATTATACTACTTCCCAGTAAACTATAATGTTGAACTCATATTTTGGGAGTAGAGGGAGAACAATCATGAGCCCTTCAACTTTTATTTCTGATTCGCCATCGCATTATGTAGGGTATTATCACTCAAGATAGTGGAAGAGGTGATCGAAGTTGGAAGGAGGCTGCGAGATAGGGTGACCTCTAAGAGAGAGGAAAATCCTACCCAATGGGGAACAGAGGCTCCAAAGAACTAGGAAAACAAAGTTCATGAAGTACCAAGGACAGTAAAGGGCTATGAATGCCAACCGAAGTGAAGGAGGCACATTTGGGAGGGTAATGCTGAAGCCTGGATGTCATTTTGCAATATCCTACCTTTTGAAACAAATAGCCTCACTTTCATGCCATATCCAAGAAAGGTAGGAATGGATTACGACCTTAACAACCACGACCAATATGACTTCCATAGAATATACAATGTCAATGCCACAAATCCTAAAGAAGCCCTCATCTTTACACTACAAGATCTACTTGACTCCATAACCCACTTCCTAAATGAATTCACTTCATGCCCAGACTCACAGCCTTCCTAACCACATGTAATTACCTTAGATTACTTAGAATACTATTAAAATAGGAGCCTACATCATATGAGTACCGCCTGCCACAACTCTTTTTTTATCCCAATGGCATAGATGGCTACGCGATGACTAGATTAATGATGCAAGCCACATTTCTCCCCTCTTTCTTCTTAGCCCTCTTGGAAGATATGAATGATAGCCACTTCACTCCCTGCAATCATCCATTTCTTTCCACCACTCCTCTCAGGGCACGAATGGACCTCAAAGGTTACATGCAAATTAGCTGGAGATTCCTTAACAAAACTCTTAAGCCCCCAACCTCTCCCTCTCCTATCTCTGATGATGAGGACTAGACCTTCATCTAATTATATATTTATGTATATCCACCAAAAAAAAGAGGAAAAGAAGAAAGAAGGAGAGACAAGAAAAGAAGAAAAAAGGCAAAGAAAAGAGAGAGAAACGAAAAGAGTAAGAGCTCACTCGAAAAAATCACATGGGAAATGCACCACATGCAAGTCACAATCACTACCCCTAGGGGTCCTCAAGTTAGGAACATCCGGTGGCTTTGGTCGGCCGTCTCCATCCCTAACCCTCGAGCCCATTCTGATTCCTCACATCACACTTAGGGCACATCAAGGGAAAGACATACCTAGGGAGGCCACCCTCGCCTATGGTTAGATATTTCTCCCTAAGCCACACTCACTGCACCACCCTTATACACAAATTGGGTCCTTAAGTATGGGACAACACCCAGGCTCAACCCAACTCTCCATTCCACTAGCACATGCACGAGGCACCACACGGAAAGATAAACACACCCCCAGGCAATGCACCTTCTTCTTTACAGGTAATTCCAAACAATGCAAGCCACCAACTTCGGAGGCCCCCTCATCATCAATGCATACGATTTCCTCTCAACTCACCGAATCTTCCTCAATTCAAACCCACAAGTGCCATGGGACTGGCACTCGTCTAGGAGGAGGGGCAATGTTACAAGACATGTCACGGACAAGAATCACATAGTCAAGAAAAAGCGGAAAAAGACCGAGGAAGTCCAAGTCAAAAAGTGAATGAAGAAGCTCATTCTGCCCAAGTAGGAAAAGTATAGGAGAAGGCAAGCTCAGAAAAAACATGTGAGACCACTGAATATTCTAGCAAGGTGCTCTCAAGGATAAGGGAAAGCATCGAAGATTGTAGCAAGGAGCTCTCAAGGATGAAAGAGAGCACCGAATATTCCAGCAAGGTGCTCAGAAAAAATGTGGGAAAGCACCGAATATTCTAGTAAGGCTCTCTCAAGGATGAGGGAGAACCTCAGAGGGCTCTCACAAGGAAAGTGTGAGGTGCAATGTAATTCATTTTATAAGAGTGAGAGACTCCCTCTTGTGCAAGTTGTAAGGTCTAAACAAACATGGGTGAAGGGATAAGGCAATTAGAAGGGAATGGAAAAACAGAACATTGGCAAGATGCCCGCTCATGTAAAAAAAGGGATGGGTGCCCAAGGAATTAGGGTTTTGTATATAAACTCAAAAAGTAAATGAAAAACTCATTCTTTGGTATGTGGCAAAAGTGATCTCTTCTTCTTCCCTTCTTCTCTCCTTCTTACTTGCTTGTGTGTGCTTGAGAGAGGGAGTGTGAGAGTGTGAGGAAGTGTGTAAGGGTGAGGGATCAAGGAGAAGAAGCTTTCCATAATCTTCTCTCTTCTTCTCTTCTCTTTTCTTCTCTTCTTTTGTCTCACACACTGTTATGGAGGATGGAGCTTGAAAGTGGAGGCTTGAGGTTGCTTGAGCTTGCATCTCGAATCATGGAGCTACCGGGTTGCTTGAGGGAGGAGACTACTCGTTTGGGCATCAAGGTAAGCTCACTACACCCCTGTAGAATCGAAGGCGCATTGGCTAAGTGAGAGATAGCCATTTGTGCTCACTTGAAATGCTTGAAGAAATAAGTGTTCCATGGGTCTTGTCGGTTAAGCATGAGCTCCTACTATATCTCTCTTCCAAGAAGTGACTTTTGTACATAGATTATGGAAGCTTTCTCAAGACAGATGCACGTGGCTAACATTGGCTTCATCTAGACAACTAGTAACAGAGGGTAATAGATATTGTTGGTATGATCAACTGAATATATGGATGAGCTAGCATGGTTTGTAGATTGATAGACTACCCCTCCCCCTCCCAATGACTATAGCTTGGATTTCCTTGCCCTACACTTGAACTCGGTCATTCAAAGTTGAGCCAAGCAGACATATTGAGACTAGAAATTGAAAGGACTTGGATTAAACCCTTTCTGAAAATGGCACATGGATGGCACACTACATGAGTCACTTTCTTCAGCTCTTTGAGGATGGGTTCATTGTCCAAGCTATATGGATACCTAGCTGCCACATGGGCTATGTATAACTATTGGGTAAATTTGTACATCAAGACATCATCTAAGGATTGATATATTAGGCAGATCAGATGGTATGAAGATAGAAGATTGCATATGTCAACTTTGTGAGAGAGAGCCAAAGATAGAGGTGCATTTTCCATCAGTGTACGATATACTACAACATTTAAGGTTGATACCACTATCTGTTCCAAGAGGGTTCAAACCCTATATGGCATGTGATGCAGTTTGAAAATCAAAGGTGTTTGGAATTCTTTCTCTTAGATCTTTAGAGACATAAAGTAGCTATTCTATGATATAGGAGCCCCCCACAACCAATTTCACCCAAATAGAGGGTTGTTACCAACTTTTTCATTACCACATAGTCCATCATTGCTGATAGATAGCTAACAGCAGGACACATTGTAAAGCACCTTCATCTTCGAGAGGTATGTCACTCGATAGAGTAGTGGCACTTAGTCAAGTGAGACACCCATGTCTGCCTAGGAGGAGACCCATACACCCTTATCACAAATAGATTAGAGCTATCATTGAGTGCCACAAGAGATCGATACCAAGGCATCTCAACCACTTCCACATAGAGCTACATCTCCACCTAAGAGAGATGCCCCATATGGCACTTGATCCCTTGAGTAGAGTAGTCCATAGAGTTGCCACATCACAATGGCAATAAGTTTTCCCATGACCATGCATGACATTTACCTTCCTTACTCCACCAAGCTTCATTAACTCTCTAGAAGGCATATGAATTTAGGACTTAAGAGGCATTCTCCATCTTTTCTTCACCGTCCCTCTTTCAAATCTCAAAACTTACACACTAGAACCACCTTAAAGGAGATGAGTTAGTTTGGTTGAATGAAGAAAGTCGTGATCGCATTGTTGCATTTCACCACACTTTAGGTCAACAATGGATTTTGGCTTTCATCAATGCACTTCCTTCATAAATACATTAGATTTGGAAGAACCTGTGTGTTATCTATTTCTCTCTCAAAGCGTAATAATATTGTGATCTTGATGAAAACACAATTTTCCAAGGAGAGCTAAGTTGCATGTGTGGCTACATTGGCCACAAGGAGTCAGCTTCATGCTAGATCATGCTCAAGTTTTAGCCAAGCTTTCTAAAAAATTGTAGAACAAGATGAAATACATTTGCAAAGGGACATGGTCGTAGTTATAATTCTTCGAGAACATGAATGAAAAGGTGATTCAAATTTTCTTAGTGTAATTTCTTCGGTTGAAATGGAAAAGATGGCAATTGTGAGATACATTGGCGTGAGATAGAGAGAGAGAGAGTGGTGGCATGATGTTGGTCGGCGAGTTTGCATGCCAATGCGGTCGTCAATCATCACCAAACCACTTACTTCATACGCGATATTGCGTCCTTTCTTCTCTTCGCTGCCTTCTTTTGTCTTCTTGTAGTTTTTTTGGCGGCGGGGCCGTCCCTTAAATCACTGATGAACCACCCCAAAGCCACGTGCAGGCAGCAAGCCACTCTTTCCTCCCCCCCTTTTTCTGACGTTTGTTTTTTTATTATTTTCCTTTCTAATATTTCCTTCAAGAAGAGAGCTGGCCAGACGTGCATGAGAAAGGTGGTAAAAGATATATTGTATGTAAACCAGAGCTGCTCATCAGAAGAGCTTCAGCAGCAGCCCCCACCTCCCACTATCGCCTACGGGAGTCATAGCTCTCATGATAGCTGGCGAGGCAGACAGACTCTCTCTCTCTCTCTCTCTCTCTCTCTCTCGATCTGTTGTTTTTTTCTGCTGCTCCTCCAGAACCGTCTGTACGCACAAAAGCTCGCCCGGCCTCTCTCATCGCATGTACTGCTTCGAAAGAGAATGATGGTCGATCATCACTAATACCAGTCCCTCCATGTACTGAGACTCACCGATCTACCCACCCGCAGTGTCCAGCCATCACCATGCAGCTGCCAGCTTAATCTCTCTCTCTCTCTCTCTCTCTCTCTCTCTCTCTCTCTCTCTCTCTCTCTCTCTCTCTCTCTCTCTCTCACATATTCATTCATCATATACTTTTACCAGCCGCCCCCCCCTTCCCGACCCCTCTTACATTCTCCCTCCTTACACTCTCTCTGTCACACCGCCCACCCCCGAGCTCTCACCCAACTACCGCTGCCATCTCCTGTGCCACTGCTAAAGCTCACTAAAGCCTAAGCATTTACCATACAGCTCCATATTTGTGATCCCATTATATATCTCCAGTTCCGTTGCTCTTACTCTGCTGTAGTTAGTCTCTCGACTTTTGTGTCTCCACATAACTCTTGTGGCACACTTTCATGCAGGAGATTTTTTCACCGATTGAACAGAGCCATCTTCAATCAGCGAGCTATACCGCCTGCAATTCCAATTCTATCAGACGGTAACTGCTTCTTCTCACGGATATATCTAGCAGCACCAATCATGTTATAGATCACAAGAACGGCTTTTAATGCAATTTTTGCGTGCTTCCAAAATCCCTGTTCATGATTAGAATGTTCTAAATAATTAATGCTGCGCCCTAAATGCATCCTGTAAACTATTCAAACTTGGTTGCGTCCATCCGTCTGGCATAATATAACGCAAAAGAAGATCTCTGATTCAATCATGATGAAATAAGATGCATTCAACCCAGAATTCACAAAACTAGCAGATCTGTAGTGGCTCTAACATAAAGCTTCGCAAAGACATGCTAAATGCCGCAAGCTTAATGTGGAGTAAATCGTGCTGTACCTTCTGTATTATGCTCAACCACAGGGGTATAGGAATTCACTTTTGTTCCGCATAAAATAAACTACATCAATTCAGTAATTGCTCGTATATTCACATCAGCATCATAGAACAACCTCAATAATCTCTATCACCAGAGCACTTGAACACTCGGCCGGTCCTCCTCCTTGGCAAGCTTCACCAAGGAGGCAAGTTGGTATCAAGGCTTGCCAGCTATACTGTCTGCACGTCATGGGAACACTGCCTACATAGCTCTTGCCTTGCTTCCTTGGCTAAAATTAGGACGGGAGGCCCCTCTCCCATCAGCTTTTAGTGCCAGGGGTTTGTGTGTGTGCGTCTGTAGCTAGCCTACTCATGTATAATAGTGATTAAAATCAAATCTGCACAACTCTGCACGTGCAGTAGTGGTTCGGAAAACTGATTGTCACATGGAAATGCTTACATGCACCTCTCAGGGGGGGCAGAGAGAGAGAGAGGGAGAGAGAGAGAGAGATGCCTCGTGAACATAACTAATTGGCTAAGTTGCAGGTACAGTGTAGGTCATATCATATAAGCTGTATGAGATCTATAAAATGTCTGTATCATTGAGCAGTCCCCAAGTGCCCCCAGGATTTAGATTTCACCCAACAGATGAGGAACTGGTTGACTATTATTTAAAGAATAAGTTGGACTCCACAACCACAGATCTTGAAGTTATACGTGAAATTGACCTTTACAAGATTGAGCCTTGGGAGCTTCAAGGTAAAACATTTGTATATGATGAAGTTTTGTACTATCTTTCCAGTGGTAATTTTGTTCTACACCTCCTTTCTTTTCAGTTTGAGTACTAGATTAACAATATAAACAAGTATGATTTAACTAAAAGATGCACTCAATTGTATTAATTTACAGCTATAGTCTTACACTGTAAACCTATTTCCTGTACTACTTGAAGTAAAATTATGATTCTGCCGCCAAATTTGTAGAGTATCTGTAGTCTGTATACAGCACATTGCTAAGGTCTCATCACATCCCAGGACATGCTCAAGCAAGCTCCTTGTTTACATCTGTGAATTGTGTAGAGCCCACTAATAAAACACTACAGAAAAACGCCAAAACACAGCCTATAAAAAAAGCCAGATAGTTGTATAATAGAAAGATAATTGCACAGAACAGCAACCATTAGCCTTGCAGTTCATGAGGTAGACTTGCCAAATCTAGAAGTATACTCACAAATACCAAAAAACTTGATGTAAGAGATGAAGGAAAACATCAATCATGTTTAAAGAGAGATAAACTTTATTGGTTTCTCAATGTTTGGAAATATCTAACGCTTAAGATAGTAAAATTGCTGGGCTAACATCAGAAGTCAATTATCACCTGTATATGTTAAAAAGACTTCGAAAAAGCATACCTCTGAAGCTGTTGAATGCACAGCTAGCTGATCTTTGGACTTAAAACTGAAAAATCAAGGTCTCTCATCATAGCTAAATCAATCAAAAAACAATTCAAATTGTTTAAGCCTGTCAAACTATCATGCAAGTGAACACATATGTACCCGTATGGACATGGACCCATCATGCCAATATCTACAAGTATTTCCTTCCTAAAGGAAACAGATTTTACAGTACGAGACCCCTAACAACTTGTGTATTGAGACAGAAAACTGAACCAAACTTATGGATACAAATGATTTTCATGGTTCAGGGTGGAGGTTCCTTGAACAACTGCACTGACAACACAGTGGAAGAAATGGACTGTCCTAGTTTAAGCAGTCTGTTGCGTGAGGAGCTTAAAACACATTGATAAGATTCCTGCGGTCATTCCACTGATTCAAAATCCAGAAAAGCATCCGTGGTCTCAAAGCTCGGGTAATTCATTATATGTATACCCTCTATATCACATGCATTCAAGGCCTATTTACAAATATTCTTATCTGTGAATTTTCCCTTAATAAAACATAACCCTTTTCTATTCAATCTGTAAGTAATCCCTTTATATAGGACCCTTCTGTATATAAAAATGGGTAAAAATGGTATCTTAAAATTCCCTAATGTTGAACCCACGTGATACATACATATATTTATGACTGGCCTCCCTGGGTCTCAAAGGAAAGTCCTTAATGCCAGTAAATCATACTGAGAACGAAGTTGTACTTCAGAAGGCGTTCCCTCGTCCAACTATATGAGGTGTGCTGGGTAGCTTGAGTTGTGCCATTCAGATAAGATTCCCCTAAGGCTTAGCTCAATGTTCCATGAAATAGAGAGTTCCCAGTGAGCAGCTTTGCAACACAGATCTCTAACTAGTGTAGAGCAAATACTAATGGAAGTGGACTATTATGCGAGATATTTGTAAACCATACAATATTTCTGTAACCAACTACCTCTTCAGATTTGTCATGCTTCAATGATTACAGTTGTCTGCAACTTGAAGTGGCTTTAGACATCCCAGATGGTCATTATGCAATACAGTCCCACATATTATGCAATTGACAGAGCTCCAGACTGTTCATTGATGTGAACAATATCTTTTATGAATGACACCTTTGGCATCAGGGACTACCTTTAAATCATATCTTTGAATCCACTGCCCAGTCAAACTTGCCTAATTATTCTAAAGCAGGATTCCGTTCATACAATTTTTAGCTGAGAAATTAACAAAATTTATGAAACTTCCCAACTAAGTTTTAAACTATTTTGGTTTGGATGACTTTATCTTAAACATGTGAATTTGAAAATTTTTATTAGTCACACGGGTAAAACATTTACATGTCCAAAAAAGGAAGGTCCACTTCTTACAAAGAGGATATAGAAACCATTGAGAGTACATAGTTTCCTTGAATAAATTGGAGCCAATCTTGTAGCAGCTGCTCTTTCTCTGAAGGCTTCTCAGACACATTTGAATATCCTGCATAATTGCATTGTAGCAGTTAGACAAAATTCCTCAAGCTCCTTTGATTCACCCGGCCATTGCAGCATTTCTAGAGGCCCATTCACCTTTATGACCACCACTCTTATGATGTTCCGAATCTTCTTTGCCTCCTTGTTCATTCTGCCTTTGACACCTAATAGAGTGACAGATTATGAAAATCTTCTCTATCCATGGCCTTGATTATCCTATCCAAAGTGATCTAGGTCTAATCTCTGGCACATCCAGAATAGGTGTATAAAGTCCTCTTCATTAGACTGACAAAAGGAGCAAGGAGCTAGTTCCATAAACTTCGACAACCTTTGGTTGGCAACTTCTCAGTCAAGATCCTCTATAGCAGAACGTTCAATCTAGGTGAGGAAGTCCATTTCCAGACCCTCTGGAACCTTTCTGCCCAGGAGTGGAAAGATGCATACAGAAGGGTCTCCTTCCAGTTGTCTGGAAAGAGGCATACAGAAGGGTTTCCTTCCACTTGCATAATCGACCTGGATTCTGCTCCAATAAGTCCTTTCTCTTCTTAGATTTGGAAAGCACACTGTCTTTGCATGTCATCCATTCCTTGCAAGGCGTTAACTCCCTGCATGCATGAGAGGTGGGCCACTGAGCCTATCCATTGCTAGTCCCAACCACCTTTCTTCCTGCTGATTGAGGCCAAACTGATCTTGGAGCACTCTATACTGCTTAAATTTGAGAGTTCCGGGTTCCCAGATGTTCCACTATCTTTATCCCCTTCCTACTAGGTTGCCTGGAGAAGCCTGGGTTGAGAGTGAGCAGCAGACCTCCGTCCTTCAAGCCAGTCATACTGGTCCAGATTGACTGGAGCAGGGAGGAGTCTCTCGTACTACTACATAAGTCCTTCCAGCTCAGATCAGAGGTGATAACGTGCCACACATTTAGAAATGTTTGTGCCAAGGAAGAAGCCTTGATGGTAACCTTCACAGCACCAAAAATCCTGTCAGCCCAACTCAGATAGTCAAATCCTGCTGCTAACACCTTGACGAGGCCATCCACAAGTGCATAACGATTGCCGACATGGCTGTTGACCATCAAGATTCCTAATCCAGTAGATACGGCAAGCCTTTGAGCCTTGCTGTTTCAGGCCTCCAGACTGAGTCCCCCATCTTTCGTTTCAGAGGTCACCTGATCCCATGATATGGCCACCCTTGCCTCCCTATAGCTCCAAACAAAGCGTCTTAAACACTTCTCTAGCAAACCCCAGCATGCCTTGGAGAAAGGGAAAATGGAAGCCATATAAACAGTGAATGAAGACAGGATATACTGCATAATCATGAGTCTGCCTGTCAATGCTGCACCTACTCTAGCCCACTTAGTCATGAATTCATTCTAAGCCATGAAACCAATAGAATCTGTCCTTCATGGTGATAACTACCCCACCCCAAGTGGGCAGCCTAGATATTGGGAGGTTGTGCTTCGGCATTGCAAAAAGAAAACACAATGCTAGCCATTCAAAAGAATTTGGTCTCCCCATCGGTGGCTGCACTACTTATGAATCTTGTGTGTATACTGTGCATTCAATGGGTATTCTGAAAACCCTTCCACCAACACATTGTTGTGAATGCTAGCCCTTCAAAAGAATTTGGTCTCCCCATCCGTGGCTACACTACTTAGGAATCTTGTGTATACTGTGCATTCAATGGGTATTCTGAAAACCCTTCCACCACCATATTGTTGTGAATAAAATAACCCCTTTTCCTACAGAGACCAATGTGTTTTTTCCATCATTTTGATCAGAAAAACCTTTATTGTTGATTTATTCATGTTAGCATATCTAGAATTGTTAGATTTAAAAACCCCACTTGTTGAACCCGCACAGTATATTATCATGATTATAAATTGTAACCCCAAAGTTCTTTCTTTTGGTCCTAGAAAAAGCCCTCCTGTTGGCGTATTCATGTTAGTCTATCCAGAATTGTTACATTAAAAAACCCACTTCTTGAACTCCCATGGTATATAAACACGATGATCCAAAATCACTTACAGCTTGCCTGCTTTCAGTAAATCCACCTACCACCATCACCCTCCAGTTGCAACCTGCATGCTCCCTATTTCTCTTTCTTCCACAATAGTTCCTTCTATTTTATGTGTGTTTCCTTCCTCTCCCTTTGTCTCTCACCTCTTTAACTTCTTCAATTCTTGCACTTATTCATCTTCTTTCCTCATCACTTGTTTTCCCTATGTTGCCTCTACTTTGTACCTTTCTTCTACAAATTGGACAGTAGAAACCAGAGTGCACACACATGTGCACTTGCATGAATGGTACGCATGCACACACACTATGTATGTCTCTATAAAACAAGGACAAAAAACCTTGAAACTTGAAAATGTGACTAGACTCGTCTCTCATGCCAAATACTATTGCACAATGAAAATTCCTCGCTCCCACAAAGCAGTAGCAATCTAGCATTTCTAAGTGCAGTATCAAAATGACTACAGACTTCAGGAGCTAAGATGCATCCATCCTTTTCAATCCAATGCCTAATTACAGTAACATAATATGCTATGCACAAAAGTGTCCTGAAGGTCAATGGGCTAGTGCTTCACTCAGCATTTACTCTCATTGTTTGTAGAATGATTTGCTAAGTGACGTCTTGACCTCACCGAGTCTTACTATGTCTTTGAGCTTCTGACCCTCATGAAAGGGAGATTATATGTAAGAAACACCTCAGAGAATCTGTAGAATAAGAGATAAGCCTCCTCAAAAAAAAAAAGGTTAGATTATCAAGTCAATTCAGTGCAATGTGAGCTGTTAATTGTGCGGCATTCTACTACCATTTTACATGCAACTTCTGTTCATGTCTTTTAAAGGGGAAATCTACCATGCCACTTTCCATACTTCTGGCATTAAAGTGACCAAATGCCAGTTGGTTTGTTAGCCCAGTCTATCCTCTTTGATGTTGGACTGATTGCCTTTGATTGTATATGTTTCTGAGGGTGCGCATGCTACACGTTTGTGACCATGCATTGCATGCTTCACTTTTAAGTCTAAGACAGTGCTGAAAACACTAGACGAATAACATGAAAGTTTGTTGCATTCATGGGTTTATGGTATTGATAGTGACTGGTCATGCGTGTTCCAACAAGGGTTCATCCTATGATCAACAGATGAAATGGGAAAACAATATCGGTTCAACCTATGATAGAAAATGTTGCAAAGCTAGCTGGGGTTAATGTCATTCCAGCATTCAAAGCTTCTTCATCTGCTGAATTACTGAACCATAATTTCACACAAGAAACAAGTGCCTTCTTCACAGTACTCAACTGACTGGATTCTTTAAAAAGGTTTTTGGAATACACAGTGCACCTTGGTCCAAATGTAAGCATGAGCATGTAACATGTATCATGCATATATTGCTCTCTAGGAACTCTTTCAAGAGGACCTGAACTTGCATGTGGACCAATGGATCATGCAACTTTGGTGACCAGTCTTGAATAAATTAAGGTCATTGTGGTGTGTTGTTTCCTAAAGTTCAACTGGACCCAGGCTGCAGTGGTGCCAGACAAACAAAAATGTCTCATTCACTGGCCCACTGTAGTCTCCTACTAGTGCATTTACTTTTACTCTGAATCTGCAGCCCATGGATGGGCAAGGTTCGATTCTCAGCTCATAGTTGCCCCTATTTCATGCATTTGTGTTTGCATCAATCCATATAATGCACTGTCCCCATAAAAGTTTGACCCTATCTTGAGAAGCTCAAAGTGAGAAACCATTTCAAGAAGCCTATTTTAGCAGATCTAGTCTTGTGATTATTGAAAGAGAATTTCCTCATGGAAATGTGCTCATGTCAAATTATGGTTTTCCCTGCGTCCAAAAAATAACTCACATTAGGGATGATATGTGCTCTTACTTATGTTTAAATCTTTGTACGGCTTTACCCCCCAAAGAGAAGCTAGCTCATGTAGCTCATGACATGACATCTAACCTAAAAGCTGACAGGCAAGAGAGCTCCTCAACATTGTGAATTTGGTGGTACAGCTTTTACCTTACTCAACTTTGCTTTTATGTGAACTGTTCATTCCTATTCATAACAACCTTCATAATGGAGCACAATAACATTGAATAACGTATATCTTGGCTGAGTCCAGATTCCATGATATGAGACCTTGTAAAACTAAACCTGATAAAGCTTTTAACCCCACCTCCAAATCAGTCATGTCAGTTTCATGATAGATCTTGTACTAGAAACTGAGAGACAATCTCTCTCTCTCTCTCTCTCTCTCTCTCTCTCTCTCTCTCTCTCTCTCTCTCTCTCTCTCTCTCTCTCTCTCTCTCTCTCTCTCTCTCTCTCTCTCTCTCTCACATATTGCAAGAGCCAAGATATCGATTGCTGCGAGTCATATTCTGCAATTCACACTACATATCGCATTTCTCTATATTCTCCATCGTGATATCCATTCTCTGTGCGCGCGCGTGTGTGTGTGTGCGTTCGCGTGCACCCGTGTGTGCTACATATTTTCTTAATAAACTCACATTTACTTCATTTTATGTACAGATATGTGTAGAATTGGATCTGCAGAACAAAATGAGTGGTACTTCTTCAGCCACAAAGACAAAAAGTACCCAACAGGAACACGCACAAACAGAGCAACAGCAGCCGGTTTTTGGAAAGCCACAGGAAGAGATAAAGCCATTTATGCAAAAATGAAGCTGATTGGAATGAGAAAGACACTGGTCTACTATAAAGGAAGGGCTCCTAATGGCCAAAAAAGTGACTGGATTATGCACGAGTATCGACTGGAGAGTTATGAGAATGGATGTATTCAAACTCGTGTAAGTTTTTTTGTTTTGAAGCCTTTCCTGTTCTTTGAGAAGTCAATGTATAGCATGCATTTATCAAATAAGTTTGGACTTATAAATTCATGTGCAAAGGGTAGAATTAATTTGACACCCATACAGTATGAAATGCCTCAAAATTCGCAAGAACTAGCATGGCCCATTTACCAAGAACTTTCATGTCAAGAGAATTGTTTCTGCTAACAAGTAGACAGTTGAGGGGTGCCTCAAACAAGCCAGAGACATGGAACATCTTGCACATTCTTTTCTAACCCTGAAGATTAATGCCATTCAAATTTTCTTCCAAGACTTTCTCAGCCACTGAATCAGATGGAGGGCGATATCCAATTATAAGCATACGTAACATCACATATTGTAACCTCCTGTTACTGAAACAGTCTGCCGGTTTACAATATGTCAAAGTTATACTTCTTCCCAAATGTCAAATTTACATTTCCACCTGAGGTCAGATTTCCTTCATACATGTACATTTTGTAGAGATAAGTACTTGTGTTCCTAATAATCTATCTAAGACTGCTCCAGTCTGAGAGAGGAAAAACTGTTCTCATCAGGCATCTTCCTTTCAACAGAGATTAAATTGAAGAATCCTTACCATCCTCTGCAAAAGGGGCCCCTACAGTAGCTAATTCTAATTAAAGCTGGTATAACTCAATTACAGGTATCCTCCAAGGATGAATTTCCTAGGTTTGAAAACGTTTAAGCAAGTCCTTCTGAAAGCCTCAAAAAATGCTCTTCTACGTCAGGCATACACACAAGAGAGTGTAGGATTCTGGTACTGTCTCGGCACACACTTAACATAGAAAACCATAAATATGAGAGTAATGCACTAAGCTCCAAAATGCTTTGAGAAAACTCATTGACACATGGTTATATTTAACTTACTGCAGTTGGTTAAACAACAATACACTAGGTTTCACAAGATCTTCAGGAATCAGTAGTTAATATACATTTGAGAGAAGATAAACACTAGAAAATAGAAATGAGATATAAACATTCTCTTAAGAACACTAGAAAATAGAAACAGGATATAAACATTAGAAAAAAGACATTGAAAGGTCAACAATCCATCAATAGACCTATACTCTGAAGCAAAGGGGGTGATAACACTAGAAAGAAGAACGTAAGCAATAAACTGTCAGTAGACAAGGTCAAAAAACATTGAGAGATACATTAGTTCATGTATGACCAGCTGCCGGATAGTTCACTGTGCGACTACATGTTTTATGGCATTGAGGTTGCTGTTACTGAGTAGGATCTATGAACTCATTAGGCAAAATTTGGACTCAAAAAAGGGCTCTTTAAGGAGTTCGACTCCATCTCTCTCCTCAAACATGGGGGCACAGTGGAATTTTTTCAACCTCGCTCAAAACTTGTCAGACCTTAAGTAGGTAGAATGTACTCTTCAACCTCACTTATCAATAGCATGTTTTGAAACACATGTACTCTTCAAGCTCTTCCACTGATCTATGACATGCCATAAGATTCTTCATATTTCAAAAGATTTTGGATCTTCTGAGATATTTCATGGAAAGAGCTTGAAGAGGACATTCTAACTGTCAAAGGTCCGACAAGTTTTGAGTGAGTTTCAAAAAATTTCACCCTGCCCCCATGCTTGGGGGAGAGAGAGGGAATCAGACTCCTTAAAGAGCCCATTTTTGAGTCCAAATTTTTCCTAATGTAAAGTTGGAAAGCATCCACATTGTCAAGTATCATAAGATCTCCTCATTAACCTTGGACAAATTGGAAAAAGTGGACTGTGTGCTACTAATTAATAGAAAAAAAATGCAGCTTGTTATAATATTATTACAAAAGGAGCATGCATTTGAGGGGACAAAGCATGGGACAACAAGAAAAGAACTGTGACATTATCTTGTGTGGGGACAAAGACTTAATCAAGCAGTGTACAGAAACAGAAGGGAGGGAATAGGGAAAACCTAGATTGAGCATAAATAGAAAGCAAAATGTGAAGGGAAAATCGAGTATATAATTTGGGAACCAGGTAAAGTGTGACCATTGAGCAACCAAATGGACCAATTCTTTTTCCATTTAACCAGTTTGATCTTTGAATTTTAAACTTATTTAGAACTTTAAAAGTTGACGGTCACATTGAACCTTGAACACAGTCGTACAATATGTAAGCAAAAAATTAGCTTTTTAATCAACATGTTTCATGTGTATCACAGGAAGAAGGATGGGTTGTTTGCCGTGTGTTCCGTAAGCGATGCCTTAACACAAGTAAAGAAAGTGACCAATACTCCAATGAACACAGCCTTGAATATCAGATGCCAGAATTTGAGTCCTCAATTGGAGGTTATAGGGACCTGGCATATCTGCATCCTCCTTTTTGTAAGCAAGAGATTGAGTTTGAGAACTATCCTCCATATCACCCTTACAGACAACTACCCCAACTTTTGGAAAGTTCCAGAATGATCACTCCCCTTCCATCTACAGACTTACTTGATTTTGTCCTTGATACCATTAATAGGCCTAAGATTCACAGGCCTTGCTGTGGTAACATGCTCAACCAGATCAATATGCCAAATTCAGGAACAAGCATCTCTAAAAGTGATCAAAATGTTACAGATTGGAGGGTTTTTGATAAACTAGTTGCATCTCAATTGAGCCAGGATGAGACTGCATTCAAGGGTTCTGGACCTTCACCGACTGAGATTGATCCAACCAATCCATTGGTTGGCATTAAGATGCTTCTTGCTTGTGATAACAATCAGCACAACACACAGAGTGGTGGTACAGAAAATGATGTTGACCTTTGGAGCTTTGCCCAAAGGGGAATGTATAACTCCAGCAGGAGTTCTGATGTGGATTAAAACCAAGCAAGGCATAGTTTCAAGAAGTATAATAGTTGAGCAGTAAACAGTAATGCATTTAATAATACAACACTTACTTGGCTGTGAGCAATCATTTAATGATAAGAAATCCTTGGTCATTATATTAAGTGCAATGTGTTTTAATAGCTTGTTTGCCTCAACAAGCGGTGATTATCTTGAAAAGAAACATTCATTGTTCTGCTGTTTCAGACTCAATACCTTAGCTGTTTCAGACTCAATACCCTAGCTGTTTGAATCAGACAAGCTTACAAAATCATGCCTCACATGAGAATTATGTCAAAAAGATCTAGAAGTACTGATTCAGGTCCAGGAGAGCCCAAAACCTCTTCCTTCTGTGTACTGGATGGAGCCAAGCTAGAGACATTGAAGTATCAATCTAATCACCTAATGTTTCTGCATTTGTTTAGGGACAGGCACTTTGACATTATGGACAAGCAAGAGAAGCAACTCTTCATCAAGAACAATTATTTTGAAATCAATGAAACCACTACGCTTCAAAGTTAAAAGAAATTACAGGTTAAAACCAATTTTCATTGGTCCATTGTATACATTTGCAAGATTTTTGTCAGAACTGCCTCACCAAGTTGTCAGAGAGAAGTCAAGGTCCAATGCAAGTGTCTTCCTCTCCCCATCAGAGCCATCTCCCTGCAACAGTGTCTGACAACTGCACTAAATCACATCACAGAGATTTAACTAAGTGGAAACCAAGACTTGGTCAAATGCTCAGCTACTGAAATCATATCTCAGGGATTAAGCAGAGACCAAGAATTGGCCAAATGCATAACCATGTGCCACTGCTGAATGTTTTTCACATGCACATAGGCCAAGCGTGCCACGTATATTCGCTATGCACCTACAGAGCTCACATTATGATATCAATTCCTAGTATTTAGTAACAAAGGAGGCTGGCACAGCTACTACAAAATTCACATACAAATGAGAAAGCTTTCTGGTTTAAAGAAAGAGTTACCCGAGCTACAATGTTCACATCGCAAATCGAATCCCAGCAACTGCAGGAGAGCTACTCAGAGGGATGTTTAATGTTAAGGTTCACATGATTGCAGTGTGATATGGATGCTTTTGAGTAATCTGGCACAATCGGTTACTGTAGTTTTTGCACATGATTCTGAAAGAAAGAGAAAGAGAGAGCAGTGACGAAAAGAGAAAACCGAGAACCTGCCATGGTTGTTGGGTTGGGGGGCAGCAGCTCGGCCTGCATGCGCTGCAGCTGCTGGTCGTGCGTGCTGGGCTTCAATCAACGAGATATCCTTTTGGTCGATAGAATTAACGTGTATCTCATCGAATCTGCAGAAAGAAAGTTGGGCGGTGCCAAAAGGGCTGCCCTTTTGTCGTGTCATTTGGGCACATCGATTGTCAATCTGTCGAGCACCTCACAATAAGCTTTTGAGATTTTCCCGCGTGGTAAGAGAAGTTTTTTTGACTCTCTTTTCCCTTGTTTTTCCCTTGTTGTGTTGAGCATCTTCAGCTTCAGCCGAGGAGGCACCGCACACCTAGCAACCGCACCTAGCCAGGTATGTGTTGCCTCCCGAGCCTAAAGTTCATGATATTGTCATAATTCACAAGGTGGGAATTATAGTGGCAATTTGCCCAAACTTTCTTGTGCCGGCTAAAGGCATGGATGAATAAACTATAGAGTTTTGATCCATTGCACCACCAAACAATCTGTCTTAGATAGGGGCCAATATGAATTTGCGAGGGGCCACCCATAGACTTTCTCGACCTTTTACAGCGAGCAATGCAAAATCATCTCATGTGGCAAGTTGACCATAGACTTTCAAAGTCACTCCCTCCAACAACCGCTTGATGGACGTGTACCAATCACCTCACTCATCCAGCGGGGATTCACCATCCTAAACATCAAAAGAAGATCAATGTAGACTACACATCAACTTCTGCTTTGGAGCGATTGATGGTCTAGGTGAAGTTTAGGTAGAAAGGTACTATCACACATTCCCTCTTGACCAAACTTTCAAAGTAAAAAGTGGCCATATTTTTAGTAACTAAGGAGGCAAAACAACATCTCACACCATATTCACTTTACTTGCAAGATTCCCACAAAGTCTAATGTAAGCCAAGCATGGCGCCAAATGAAGTTTGTGTGGCACCTCTAATGACTTTAGCCTTCCTACTGCCTAAAGTTGTCTTATTTAGCCTGACACTTAGGATAGGTGTGTGTCCAGAAACTATTGGGGACTATGAGCATTAATAATCATGTCCAATAAGATCACAACCAAGGTGTCGATTGTACTTCATTTTGGTCCAGTAAAGATTAATGAAACCTATAAGATATTAACTACAATCTACTCATTTCCTTATGGTTATGCCTCATATTAGCACCCAAAATTTTCCATGCATAAAGGTCTTTGACTTTATCTTGCAATTTGACCACTATTAGGTCCATGAACTTTTTATGGAGCTTCTCCTTCTATCACAATGGGGATTCTAAGCAATGACCATATGCATTCCATGCACCACATTGTCTACTCTTAGGAATCACAAAATACAATACAGCCACACATATTTTGTTCTTAATGCTTGTTACTTTAGGAAGTGATGAACTTCCCAAAATGCAAAACAGTTTCCTTTGACAAGGTCTACTCTCAATGAATAAGAATACTCATCACTATAAGTATTTTTCGTCATAAGTATTTGTAAAGCATGTTAACTTTGGAAAGTAGGCACAATCATAGCTTTCATGGGAAATTTCATGAATCATGCTTAAAAGGTCATGGCACAATGAAAAGTGGATTCCCTCGAAAACATCATGTTTCAATGTTCTAACAATGTAATGGGTGGTTCTAGAGATAAGAGGGAGTGATGTTGACATGCAGTGCACTCTTTCTTATCTCCTAGGGGCATGCAATCATACTAAAAAAAATCGTAATCTATTTAACAATATGACAAGTAATTTCACAAAGCAGTAGATGCTTTACATATAACAACTAATCATCCCCCCCAAAGCCTTGTTGTGATAAAGATTTCACAACATGAATAGCGGAGACATAAGGTCCACATGACCCTTGTATGAACACCATTAGTACCATGTTCCCAACTCATTCCTATGTTTGAAAGAAATTTAGCTTTCAACAATGTAGCTTTATTCTTTGCTTCAATAGGATACTCAATTATTTTCTTCAAGAAATACATTAATGTGAGGTTATCTTTGATTGATATTTCTACGTCAATTAGATTTTGGAAAGCTTATTGTGTTCTTCAATATGGGATATCTTAGTGGTTAATACTAACTTATGAGTAGTTGCTTGTCTATAAACATAGTAACTACATCTCCTTACTCAAACTAGAATCTGTTGATTGGAATATACTTGAAAAGTTATCAAACTTGACCTTCTAAAGGTCTTTGGTAATCTCTCCAATCTCTTTTAAAGTAGTAAACTTCAGTTTCTCATGTATTATGTTGAGTCTCACTAAGCTTCTTTTCAAAGGGATTGTAATTGGCCTTTTGGTTATTTTGATAAGTCTTTTCAAGTCTCTTTTCAAGCATTCAAACTTTTCCTTTTCAATTGTTGTTCTAAGTATCTAGATGCCTCTTTATCGATTCCTCCAACCTTTGCAACAACTTTGATGATTGTTGAACAACCATAATGTGATCCTCAAGTCTCTCTTTAAAGTACTCCATTTTTTCCCTTTCAAATGATTTAGTAAGGATTCAAAAACCCATAATGCATTCATTCTTTCACACACCCCACTATCTTCACTACTCCTTTGCACAACATTCTAAAAACCTACCATTTTGTATACTTGAGCAAAAAGTTAATCACAAAACATGGTATATTAAGTACATGAAGCAAGACACTAATTGAAATGTATCAAAAGATCAATAGGGATCAATAGGATAGAAATAAACAAGAGACAAACTTTATCTTCTTTCTTGCTTTGTTTTCTTACGATTAAGGTTAGTTTAAGTTTGGGCATATATCACATACAATGTTGGCTTAATTTAAATTGGTTGCATGCTATTAGGTGAATATAGAAATTTGCTAAGTTTGAATGCCTTTTGTCTGTAAAAGAAGTTTTATCCTTATCATTTCCAACCATTGGATAGGGTGCAATAATTTCTCTTTTCATTAACTTCCTCGCCTCTTGTTGGATTAGTGTAGAGGCGCTCAACGGCCAAGACCCACGGACCGCTTATTGTTCAAGTATTTCAAGTGAACACCTATGGCTATCTCTCACCTAGCCAATGCACCTTCAATCCTACCAGGGTGTAATGAGCTTACCTTGATGCCCAAACGAGTAGAGTCCTCCCTCAAGCACACCGATAGCTCCACGATTCTTGATGCGAGCTCGAGCAACCTCAAACCTCCACCTTCAATCTCCATCCTCCATAGCCACACACAAGAGAAGAGAAGAGAAGAGAAGAGAAGAGAAGAGAAGAGAAGAAGAGAGGAGATAATGGAGAGCTTCTTCTCCTTGATCCCTCACACTCACTCCCTCACACGCTCACACTCCCTCTCTCAAGCACACATAAGCAAGAAGGAGAGATGAGTCCACTTTGCCACATACCAAAGAATGAGCTCCTCATTCACTTTTTAACTTTATATACAAAACCCTAAATCCCTTTTGGGCGGTCATCCCTTTATCCCCTTTTTTACATGGCCAGCCGCAAGCCATGGCCCTTTTTTCCAGTGTCCTCCTATCTTCCTAGATTTTTGGGTAGTCATCCCCTTTTTTACATGGCTGGCTGTAGCCTAGGCCCTTTTTCCCATTGTCCTCCTATCTTCCTAGCTTTCTTCCTACTACCCATCTACCTTTACAATTTGCACAGGAGAGAGCCTAGCGCTCTTTTACAAAAAATTGTAGGGGCACCTCACATTTAAAATTGCACTTTTGCCTTTTCCTTAGCTTTTGAGACCGCCCTTGCGCTTTCGGCCATTTCCCCTCTCCTACTTCTTCCAGTGTGTCTGATTTCCTTCTGGGCCACCTCTTTTAGGTCCCGACTTGCGCTTTTTCACTTTTTTCACTTTTTCATGTGTTGTGGTTAACATTACTCCCCTCCTAGCCTAGTGCTAGTCCCATGGCACTAACGGGTTTTAATTGGAAGGTGGGATGGGTATAGCCAGATGGGTTTTTTGAGTTTGTATACAAGCCCTTGTGGGGGATGGTATTGGGTGGATCAACCCTTAAAATTGAAGATGGTGTTGGGCATGGTCCTTCGGTGACGCTGACGGTAGGGGGATCTGTCCTTTGAAATTGAAGATAAAGTTGGGGCGGAGCCCTCCCTGATGCTAACCTTGAGTGGATCTGTCCCTTGAAATTGAAGATCGTGTTGGGTGGATAGTTCTTGGAGAATGGCGGATGGACGGCTCCAAATTCTAAATTGACAATGATGTTAGACAAATGCCTCCTCGCACCTTCCGAGGGTGCTATGACTTGAGCTTATCATGGCTTCTCCTTATTACCTTCAAGTTGCCTTACCCCTTCACCTATGCCTATGTAGACTTTCCTACTTGCACAGGAGGAAACCTGGCATTTCTCATAAAATGAATTACATTGAACCTCGCACTTTCCTTGCGAGAGCCTTTGGAGGTTCTCCCTTATCCTTCAGAGAGCCTTGCTAGAATATTCGGTGCTTTCTTTCATCCTCGAGAGAGCATCCTTCATCCTTGACAGGACCTCCCAAAGTAGTCGAAGCTCCCCCACATTGTTTCTAAGGGTGCCATCTTCTGCACTATTCCTAATGCTTCTTCATTCACTTTTTGACTAGGGCTTCCTTGGTCTTCCTCTGCTTTGTTTCGGCTGCATGGTGACATGTGCAACAGCAGTAATGTAAGTTGATGACGATGTGGTTGCGTGGGAATTGGTCTTTGGAAGAAACCAATCAACCAGTTGAAGTGGTGGGGACCGAGAGTGTATTGCATGGATGATGGGGCCTCTAAAGTTGGTGGGTTGCAGCATTGGTTTTTACTTGAAAAGAAAAAATGTGCATTACCTGGAGGTTTGTTTTCCTTACCATGTGGTGCATAGTGCTCGTGGGAGTGTAACTAGAAGTTGGGTCGAAGCATGCATGTTGTCACACACTTAAGGACCCTAAGTCCTACCCTTGAGGTGCTTGGCTTAGGGACACATGCTTAGAAGTTTTGCCCTTGAGGTGCCCTAAGTGTGAAGTGGGGCATCAAAATGGGCTACGGGGTGGATACGGAGCTAGTCGGCCGAAGCCACCGAACGCATCTAACTTGAGAACCCCTAGGTGTGGTGATTGTGACATGTGGAACTAACTTTTTTTCCCCCACATATTGATCTACTCATTGCATAGATATATTTGCCAATGTTTGAGGTCAAAAAGAGAGGTGAGGGGTGGCATCTTGGTTGTAAAACCTCCCATTAAGGAGCCACAGCTTACTACCCCCTTTCAAAACTTGGCCATGCATCTTGAGTCACCCTTCGCCTCTCTTCTCCCCTGCTCTCTGGTGGCTCTGCTTCTGTGGGCCTAGCAATTTGCATTTGGATGTGTAGCCCATGTTGTAGGGCCTTGCAGGTGATCGCCAACTTTTTTCTTAAGGACTCAAAGGTCTCCTCTTTCTTAGATTGTGTGGTGTCCAAGAGAGTGCAAAGGAAGGCACATTATTGGGCTTGCAAGGTCACCTATGCGGCCTCTGCCCTACTCTCTACTAGCACCTTGTCACCTTCTACAAGGGCTAGTCAATGCACTAAGGCTCTCACTTTTTCTTCGCTCTTGTTCACCCAGTCATTTCTTTCAGGCTTTTGTTGTGCCTGTAGGCTAATGCCCTTAGCCTCTTCTCCTATTCTTCAATTTCTCTTTCCAAGCACTGTTGTTCTTCAAGCTCCAAGACTAGCCTTTGTTCTAGATTTTCTCTTTGATTTTGGCGTCGTTGGCTTCTCTCTTCTTCTATTACTCCTAGTTGCTCTATGACACCTCGAATTTTTTCATTTTCTTTTTGGTGATCCTTGTACAGCGCCACCAACTCATCAAAATTGTATTGTAGGATCATGAGACTGTGTGTTTCCACTGCAAGTTTTGCTTGCCATATCTTGTCTTCCCCTCCTTTGGCCTTGAGCTTTGCTTTTATCTCGTTGATCTCTCTTTGATAGATGGATTTTGATAGATGGTCGCTTGATGGGTTCTCTCTAACTGAGATTCTGCCCATCGTCTCCCTTTTGGCCTCAAGCTTAGCTATGGCTATCTTCTTATCTTCCTTTGCTCGTTCCAACTGTGACAGGAGTTCTTGCACATAGGCATCATAGGTTGTGAACAATGGCAATGTATAGGAACCAGTGGTTGCAGATGCCTCTAACTTCGGTCATTTGAGATCCCGTCTCGATTTCATGTCTACAGCTGCCTATCTTCTTGCACTTGTCACAGGGGTTGCTACACTCATGCCTTGAGTTGCCTCTTTGTTGACTAGGAACTGCACCCAAGCCACAAGATTGCTAGCATTTACCATGGTGGAGGAGTCTTGGGTAGGTATAGCGACTGGGGTAGCAGGTAGTAGGAGGGGTGGGATAGGGTGGATCAAACCCTTGCCCTTTCCCTCAATCACTAGGGGCAGCAAGCTTTTGGGTGTCTTGGAGCTGGTGCTTGGACCTTTTTGTCATTAGGGTCGGCTCATGGGCGCCAACTCTTCTTGTCTTGAAGGTTGCTACACTGAGAGGTAGATAGTGAGAGCTATGTCATCTTCCTCCTTCTTCTTGAGCTCTGCCTCTTCCTCCTTAGCTCTTCTCTTTTTCTCTTCCTCAACTCTTCTAGATTCCTCATTTATTCTCTTTGCCTCATCCCTTTCTTCTTTCCTTTGTCGTTCTTTCCTATTTTTGAACTCACTTTTTGCTACATGTAGGTCTGTCTTCTCCTTCTTTCCCCTCTCTCCTTGGGCCTTCTTCTCTAGAGTCTCTTTCTTTGACTTCTTGGCCCCTCCTTGGCCAGATTGTGCTTCTTGCTCTCCTTTGTCCTCACTCATGGTCCTTTCACTAGACTACTCCTCTCCTTGGTGTGGAGGGGGACATGTCTTGCATTCCACCGACTGCCTCATTGTCTTGTGCTTTCCCTAGTGCCTCCCTTATGATGGCCATCAAGATTCCTTCGAAGCCAATGGTGGAGGCCTTTGAGGATGACAATTTCTTGGATTTGGAGGCCAGGGACTCTCCCCCCGTAGGTCTTCCGCCGGTGGCTAATGCTTTTTCTGAAATCTCTATCATCTTCCTCATGAAGCCATTAAGGTTTACCTCATTGAAGGACCCAGTAGTAATGCTTTCGAGCATTGGTACGTTGATTCTGTTCATTAAAGCATTATATCATTGACTGGGGACAGTAGGATGCACCATTTTGGCCTGGATTTGAACCTTCGGATAGGGGATGTTAGCTAAGCTGATGTCGTCTTTGGTGTCGACTATCACTTTGTCTATCCCGAGCATGTCATACACATCTCGTTTTGGTCGTTTTTCCACTTTGTTTGGTAGGCCTAGTGCTTTCTATACCAGCTCAGGGCTCAGCTCAATTTCTACTTGGTTTCTACTTGGTGGGCTTCCTTTTCTAGATGCACCGTGACAATGCCCTAGTTTCTATTGAAGGTCCAAAAGAACTTGGCGCACTTCTCATTATCGATGGCTTAGCCCACCTTCTCCACGTACTTTTGCAGCTTGGAATGCTTTACCAATTGTGCAATGGTGGCCTCCTCCATGACTAGGTCTTCTAAATTTAGGATATGCCAGAATCTGAATTGATTATAAGCCCTTGTTTCCAACGAGAGACCATACTTTGTCGGCTTCTCCTCTGAGAATGGAAGTTTGTTGCTTTTCTCTTGACCTACCATTGGGTACATGTTATGATACCATAGTTCACCATTAGTATCCTTAAGGTAACTTCTTATTGGAAATGAAGAAAGAATTGATTATGCTTTCTTAGGAAGAATAACATGTTAAAATTCAAAAAGAGCATTTTTCCCTTAAAGCAATCGATTCATTCCAAAACTTTATAAATTTTTCCTGTCATGAGTTGATGTTTATTCTCTCTGTTCCGCTCCTAGACATTGATGGATGGTTTATCTCTACATTTCATTCACCTTACCTATTTACATGCTTGATTTCACCTTGCCCTATAATTCTTTCTAACATTAAGGGTTTGTTAGAATATCAAGCTCCCGCTACTCTTCAGTCAATCTATCTTTATGTGTGTGACCGGCATTAGTTGGATACTGATGTACACGTGTGTGACATTCAATAAGTCGGTGTAATCAGTGACTTAACCATAGTTAGTCTTGGTTAGTCATACCTATGTGTGTAAGTCTTTTTCAATGAGTATGATGGAAGATAATGGAAGAAGAAGAACAATGAGCTGAGGTTCATCTTCTGCTCCACTCTGTCTCTCTCCCTTCTTCCAACATGGTATCAGAGCTTGAACGCCTAAAGCTTGAAGGCTTGGCAATGGCCATTTGACATCAAGACATCAAATTTGAAGAAAATGTCATCAAAGGAGACTGTGCCTACACCTCGTTTTTTTGCAGAAGCTATATCTTGCTAAAAAAATGGTTTTTGGAGAAACAACCCATTATTCCTAACCGTTTCATGTGGTCTACAACTTTGTAGAAGAAACTTTTTTCAAATTCCTCACAGATTTAGAGATATTCAACACAGACCTATGCAGAATGGTTGTTTACTGCAATAAACAATAGGTGATAGCATCATTGCTTGACTAAGAGCTCATCTAGGAGCTTGAAGAAATTATTATAGATCTAAAATAATAGTGGTCTGTTGTATATAGACAACCTACAACATGTATGCACCTCTAACATAAGCTTGGAGCTCTCAAACTTGTTCAAGAGTACCATTGAAGCATAGGTATATGCTGGGAAATCATATGGACTTAATGTCATGCATTGGAGCTAGGATTTTATGTTGAAAATATTCAGATCTATAATTTTTTAATGGTTGGAAAGTGTCATTGAATGTAGGCAATAAGCATTGTCTCTTACTGAAGCATTACATGTCATTTGTATGACGTGACATATGTATGTTGAATGCTTGGAAGACTACAAAGAGCATTGGATGCAACTGAGGATTGAAATCTAGAGATGAAACAAATGCCTTGGCATCTACTTAGCTAGTCATTTATAGTAAATGTAGTGTATGACATTGCCTCTCTATACTCTTGAAGAAAATAGCATCATTTATCACTCAAGATCTCAAAGGAGTTGATTTCCTGAATGTCAAGAAGGTATCTAAATGTTAGATTGCAGTTTTTGGACTGCATATCCTCTTCACTGCACTAAGAATACATGAGACAGAGATACAATACTTGCAGAGTCTCTGTATTGACTAAAACACCTACGAGTTATCCCACATGCTTGTGGATATTTCTGAGGTTGTAAAGAGTTGAAATACTATGTTTCTTTAGTGTAGAAAAATTGCAGAAAACCATTCTTGAACTGTAGGAAAACTGTTCCTGAACTCTACAGGAAAACTGCTCCTGAATTGCAAAAAATTGTCCTAAATTTTAGGAAACTGGTCAAACTCTCCTAAATTGCAGGAAACTGTCCTGAATTGTAGGAAACTATCCTAAATTGCAAGAAATTACCCTAAATAGTAGGAAATTGGTCCTAAACTGTAGGAAGAGTCAGATACTTATAGGTTGTATACATCACATAATACCTAAGTTGCAACTATGGCAATTGCTCAAGGCACTAACAATATTACTCAAATTGTGGGAGAAAAGTTGGACAATAAAATTTTTGCTCTATGGAAGTTCCGTATGAAGAATTTTTTGGTTGGCAGAGGTTATTGGAACTTATGTATTTGTGATGAGACTGAACCTGAAATGCATAAAAGGAATCCGACAAATGATCAAAAAAGGGCTCATAAGCTATGGACTAAGAGAGCATGCAAGTTGTTACATTGGTTTCCCTTATGTATATCAGATACTATGGTTATACAGATTACTGGATGCAGCTCCCCAAAGGATACATGGGACATACTCATGAAGATTTATGGAAATGTAACACATGCAAAAAAGATTCAGCTGAAGCAACAATTCAATAACATGTCTAAGAATGGCAGAAGCATTCAGGCCTACACTACAAAGATCAAGAACATAGCGAATCAGCTTGCCACCATTGGATCTTCAGTGTTGTCTGAGGATGATATGATTGCAATGACATTGGATGGACTTGGCAAAGAGTATAAAGCATTTGATACGTCTGTTTCTGTGAGAGTTGAATCCCCTGATTGGGATGAGCTGATTGCTTTGCTGCTGCATGAGGAAGTTAAGCTTAGGCTAAATATAGGTTCTAGTATGTCTCAAAGTAGAGACATTGTTTTTTACTCTAGCCAGCATGGCAAAGGTGGTAGAGGCCATGGCTCTTTTCGAGGTCGAGGAGACACTCGAAACACTTATGGACAATAGTAGCAAAATGCCTAGCATGGCACGAATACACAAGGCCACTGTGGATCTGGCAAGTTTCGAGGCAAGGGGAGATTCCCTAGAGGCAGAGAAGGATCCTGGCAGTCAAATGATCAGTCCAACAAGGACAAGGACCATCATTATTCCGGTAGATATGGGCACATAGCCAAAGATTGTCATAAGAAGCAAGCTGACATGAAAGTCAAGGGTAGACAACATGGAAATTATGCTTCATCTAGCAAAGTTCTTGATGATTAGGGTGACAGGTTGTTTGCCATGCAGAATGTGTCTAAGAATGCATCTAGGCAGAATAGAGATGGGAGATGGTACATTGATTTAGGGGCTTTAAATGATATGACACCCCAGGGAGAATGGTTTGATGAGATGGTTGCAAGTTCGCACATGTTTGTACTGGGGATGACACCCAATATACTTTTCAACATAAAGGATTTGTACCTTTGTTGATACCTAATGGCAAGAAAAAGAGCTTGCATGATGTACTACATGTATCTACAATAACCAAGAATCTTTTGTCAATTGGACAGATGGCAGAATAGAATCTATATGTGAGATTTAATAGAGATGGATGCTTTGTTGAATAATATGGTAATGGTTGCAAATTGATTGCTAGAGGCCGAAGAGATGGCTGAATGTTTACTCTTGATGCATCAATTCCAAAATTGAAAGCAACCATGTTTGCACATGATGGTGGTGCTATACGAGATGTTGAGATATGGCATAAGTGGATTGGACATGTGAATGTACAAAAGCTAAAATCTATGCAGCAGAAGGAGATTGTGCTTGGACTACCTAAGTTCAAGTATCATGACTTTGGACATGTATGTGATGCATGTCAGTTTGGAAAGTAGACATGGTTTCCATTTATGAGATGTACAGAATAGCTCACGACCCTTACAGTTGGTACATTCAGATGTATGGGGCCCATCTCATAATGCTTCGTTTGGTGGTGCTCATTACTATGTATCCTTCATTGATGATTTCAAGAGGTACACTTGGCTTTACATACTGAAACATAAGGATGATGTGTTTGATGTATTCAAGGATTTCAAGAAGCATGCTGAAAATGAGTTGAGCTATAAAATTTCATGTCTTAGATCAGATGGAGGTGGAGAATATGTCTCAAATGGTAGGTACCTTGCGAAATATGGGATCAGAAGACAGTTAACTTGTAGCTATACACTGTAGCATTAAAATGGTGTAGCTGAAATGAAAAATAGGGTACTGATGGAATCAACAAGAGTTATGCTGAATGAGAAGAGTTTTCCAAATGGTTATTGAACTGAAGCAGTAGTGACTGCTATCTATGTGCTGAATAGAACCCCTATAGCAGGGATTCATGATGTAACTCCATATGAGAGGTTGTAGGGCCATAAGCCTGATATTTCACACTTGAAGGTATTTGGCAGCATTGCATATGTGCATGTTACTTATGAAAAGAGGAAGAAATTAGATCCTAAATCTATCAAGAGTGTGTTCATTGGTTATGCACAATACCGAAAAGCTTACAAGTATTATGTATCGTCTACACATGAGACATTGATTAGTAGAGATGTTGTTTTTTATGAGCTAACATCGTGGTATGGTAATCCTATTGTAGGGGCTACTAATGGATTAGCCACCACTAGTAATGCTGAAAATACGCCTACAATGAGTACATCTATGAGTGGTCCTATAGGTGATGAGTCACCTACAATAAGTCCTTGGTCAATATGCTTGCGGATTCGTACTCCTATGTCCACTGAAACAGATATGTTAGTGAGGGGGAGATTGAATAAGGGAAAAGAAAATATGCTTGAGGATGTGACAGGTCCACTTACGCCAAGTTATGAGTCATCTAACAACGATAGTTTGGATAGTGAGTTGAGCATTCCATCTATTATGACACCTGGAGCAAGGCAGAGTCGTTATGTACCACCTCATGAGAGGCAAGCTCAAAGTGAGCCATAGTTATGGAGATCTAAGAGAGTCAGAAAACCTGTTGACAAGTTTACATAAACTTGTTATTCATCCCGCCATTATGTATATATGGATAGTGTGATAGGTTATAAAGAACCTACAAAGTTTGATGATGCAGTTACAAATGATAACTGGTGTGCTACCATGGATGAGGAGTATGCAGCCCTTGCTAAAAATAAGACATGGGAATTGGTTGAGTTTCCTGAAGACAAAGTCCCCATTGGCTACAAATGGGTGTAAAAGGTTAAGTGCAAGTTAGATGGTTCATTACAACGCTATAAGACCAGGTTGATTGCAAAAGGGTATGCGCAGCAGTATGGCCTTGAGACTTTTAGTCTAATGGCTAAAATGGAAACAATTAGAACTATCATTACTTTGGCACCATGCAAAGGCTTGAAATTATGGCAAACGGATGTCATGAATGCTTTCTTGAACGGTGATTTGATTGAGGAAGTATATATGGAGCAGCCTGAAGGCTATGTTCACACGGACTTTCCTACACATGTCATTAGGAAAAAAATGAATTCACAAATGGGCCTTTTAGGCCCCCCCTCTCTCCTTCTTAAAATAAGGAAAAGATGAGAGAAGAATAGTAAAATAATCCTTCTCTCTCTCCACTTTTGCAATCTCGTTTTGCCTTTTTTATATTATCTACAAAGATGTACTCAGATTCCTTCTCTCTCATCATTCAAGAAGTATTTTTCAACCAAATTTTATATTAAAAAAGGAGTTAGTTATGAGAGTGTGGTGCTTCATTTTCAATGCAAAATGATAAGTAGATACGAGGTAATTGATTTTTTAATCGAGAACAAGGAAAATGAAATTTCGGAAGTTCCTTTTAAGATATTTTGGGGATTTTTTATATCCTAGCTTTTGGTCAAAAAACAAACCAATTGGTCAAATTTCGTGTTTTTTGGAAATGTTTTTGGAGGCAAAATAGAAATATCTAGAATATGAAAAGTCTTGGACATCCCTACCCTCTGAGCTATTTCCCCCCATATCTATACTCTCTCATGGCTCTATTGTGACCTTTTCTCTGTGTTTATGCAACCTTCATTAATAGAGTGAATTACTTACACCCTCCTTTCCCTTGGTACCTTTGTGTGCCTCTGTGTGCATCTCCACTCTACCTCTTGTGACAACCAAGTAGGCTCCCCGTTTCTATTAATAGTAAAATGAATACAAGAAAGAAGGAGCTGCATATTGAGGTAGAGATTGAATATGCCCCATTATTCAAAAGAACCCAGCATATCAGTGTCAACCCTCAGGTTTTGCAGAGTTACAAGAAAATGAGATTGAAACACATGGATTTGTGGGTTGATGGGGGAATCTACCCAATTGACCCCTTAAATAATAGACCTCCAACTTTCTCAGGAATCACAAATTTATTGAAGTATGTGTGCGAGGGTGAAAATGGGTTACTTGGCTATCTTAGGTGGCTCAATGATTAGGCATTCAAAGTATTTACAACTTGCCAAGCAATCATAAAAAATTGCCATGATGTGATCGCTGCACATTAACTTTATATACAATAGCTCATAGGACAAGTGGTACAATTGAATGACACTGTAATTCAACAAAACAATCAAATTATTTCAATGCAGGACACTATCCATGACATTGGTATCTCATATGAGGAGGTAAAGGCACGATTGGACGACTTGAGAAAGATCAACAGCAAGCTAACACAGGAGTGCAAACGAAAGAAGAAGCCAATCAATGAGTTAATTGTGAATAGTAGCCAGTGGAAGCGACATGTCAAAGCATGTTAGGTAGCTCAAAAAGAGAACCTAGGTGAGGGTGAGGTTGGATCGTGTATTAGTAGATTGCTGAAGGCAAGTACATTGGAAAATGCTTTGAGCAATCGTAAGTTTAAGGCTGTGAAGGAAAAGGTGATTGAGTGCACATTAAAAGATGTGTCAAATGAGTTCTCAGCTATGGATGCACAATCTATTTGTGACAGGGCCGGCATTAGCACAACGACTTACTCAAAGATATTCAAAGGTGTGAAGGCTGGATTTGGTCGTGTGCTAAAGAGAAATAGAATCATGCCTCTTCCTCAACCTTCAAAATTAATAGAGGCCCGATGGCAACTTAATACAAAGGTTTTGGAGTTGATAGGAGATCCCATGCATGTTCAATGTGTGGAAACACTAAAGGTTGGGACCAAAAATGCATATGAGGTAAAGTTCACCAAACTCAACAATTACTATTTAGATTTGAACAAGGTGCAGTCGGCAATGGTAATGTACTACAATATGTCTGTTGAGAAATGTAATTGTAAATTGCAGTTTGTTATAAAATTAGATGAAAGTGAGGTCGTCAAAGGAGTAAAGCTTGAAAGAGTTAGTGTAACTCTGATGAATAGAGCTTTACAATTTGACAAGAATAACCCAGGGAACTTTAGTGTTCAATCTGAGCGCCATGTGTGGTGGCTCGCTGCATTTGAAGTTCCTAAGGAAACATTTGAGGTGTTGCAGCTATTCTTTATGCACATAAGCATTCCAAGCATCATCGATCGTCATGAACATGGTGAGATGCTCTCAGTTGAAGGGTATGGTCAATATTTGGTTGAATGGCACCTTGCAGGAAACTTGAAAACTTTAAAATGCATGTATGGAATCTCCAATGGTGCAAATACAAAGAATCCATGCCTATATTGCTTGACAGAGAGGGTGGAAGGAAAGGATAGAAAGAAGAACTGGTGAAAGGTTACAAGTGCTGCACCAACGCACAATAGAGAAGATCCCACTTGGAAGCCCGTCTTCAACATTCCCTTGGATCGTATTCACATTTGTTCATTGCATGCTTTTGTCAGAATCATGGAGAAACTTGTATTCGAATACATTTGCTTTGCTTATAGGATGCAACCAGAAAAAAAAGCCATTGCAACGTGTAGGAATGTGGAGCGAGAGCTATCAGAAATTGGGCTACACAAGCATCAAGTGACAATTAAAAAAGATGAGAAGAGATCAGGAAAATCTGGTAACTTTCCAAAAAAGCCTTTGCTTTGGATGAGCAAAGGCTAGGAAGTTTCTCTCAGTACCCATCAATGAGGAAGGAAATGTCATGGTTCATAGGCCACGGGACTACGATGGGTGGAAAAAGTTACATTTTGCAGTTCTTGATCAAAGTAATGGAGGAAAAACAAGATTGACCAAAGCTAAGGTTTGGATAAGTCTTAAAAAATTGGCTCCCTTACTTCGCAAGATGGTGTTTAACAATGAAGATAAGCAAGAATTTATCAATGTTGTGCATAACTTCTACGAAAACATGGTGGAAGCATGGGCCAAAAGCTTTATCACACATTACATGGTGTGTACTAAGTTAATATTTTAAATAGTTTTACTCATGTGTGATATGTGTCTTTGTAGCATATCCTTGAGGCACATGGGCCATACTTAACAGAAAAGGAAAGCATCAGAATTTGGTCCACACAAGGGATGGAAAATTCACATTGGATAGCATGTGGTACATACCAAAGAAAAACTGATCATGGTGGAGGGGTGAATGGTAGCAATCCAATGATCCAATTGCTATCTTGGTGGTATAGGATTATAGTAGCGGATGAAGCTAAACTCTCGCAAAAGAGAGCAAATGAAAGTGCTGATGAATCGGCTGCAGACATGATGGAATCACGTCGTGTCACTAAAAGAGCGCATTTTGAAGCCTCAAGTGCCAAAGAAAACCATGCCAAGTAGCTAGAAACAAGGCTTCGATAAGGTAGCAAATGGATTTGAAAAGAGCTAAGATAGTAAGATGAACAATGTGAGTCAGTGTGAATGCAATTCATAGTTTAAGAGAGAAAGAGAGAGTGTGCATCTATGTGAATGAGTCTCACAGTTTAGGGTTATATAAAAGAGGGTTTCACTTTCTATCTTATTCATTGAGTTCTCACATCTCTTGTGCAAGAAAGATGGCTAGCTGATCTAAGATAGTTGCAAATAAGCTTCCGCGCAGAGCCCCATATCGTGTTCAGCCCCTTGGAGCATCTACTAGCTCAGATCCACCCCCTTCTCAACCTAATTCACCTTCCTCAAGTCGCCCTCACAAGGGTCCTCCTTAGCATCCCAACAAGAAATGCAAGTGGAAGCCAGGTACAGTAGCCTTGAGAGAAATTAGAAGGTATCAACGCTCTTTTGATCTCATCATTCCGAAGGCAAGCTTCTCGAGACTTATTCGCGAGATTATGCAAGACCTCTACCACACAGAAAGCATGAGGTGGTTTTTGGCACAAGGTCAGGATAGACCGAATCCCTTCACAAAAGAATGTCTTCATGCTCTACAATGTGCTGCAAAGGCCTTTTTAGTTGACTTGATGAGACTGATGCTCAACGTTGTGCAATACATGCGAAGCGCATCACTGTAACTCCCAAGGACTTCCAACTTGTAAGAAATCTTCAAGCAGTGAAGGATGCATTCGTTCCAATGGAATAAACACAGTTTGCAATGTTATCTTTTTTGGCATAGTGTTATCCTCGTACATTGGACATATGACTATGTCCCAATGCAAAACTATTGTATGCGCCCTTAAAATATGAATTAAAATTTTACACTTGTCCTTCGCTCTCAACTTTGACTGTGCATCTTTGCTATATTTTCAATTCTTACTTAGTTTTTGTTAGCACTGTCAATTTCAATAGGAATAACATACAAAAATTTGTCATTTCTTGTTGTAGACTTTATTCCTAATGCCTCTGTATAATCTATGTGGTGCGAAGTTTCTAAGGGCCAATAGTCGCGATGTTGATTTCTCAATTGTCAATCCATCCATAATTTTGGTATGGGATAATTTTTAGAATACTAAACTGTATCGGAATGCGATGAAACTTCACACGCGCACTCGTTAGGTAGCCAAGAGCCCTTTTTTTTTTGAAAAAAAGTGCCTGCAGACCCCTGGTCCGAAGTTTGGCGTCTGGAGCCACTTTCCTGGCACCAAACGCCAGACTTCGGACCAGGGGTCTGCAGCACTTTTTGTTTTTTAATAATTTGGGCTCTTGGCCACCTAACGAGTTCGCGTGTGAAGTTTCGTCGCATTCTGATAAAAAGTTATGGATTTACGATCACACGATGGATAGTGCATATGAAGCTGCATTTACCTGGTTTTGGGGTTTAAATGGGTTAAAAGTTCATTCTTCTTCTCATTTTCACATCTTGATTTCTTTGCTTCCTCCATTTTCACATCCCCAACATCTGTCTCTTCTCTGTCTTGCCCTCCTTGAGCTTGCATGGCATGCACCAAGCAAGTATGTCGCCGTTTTGTTCCCGGGAAGACATCACGCCAAGGCCCACCACCTAGAGCACAAGGTGGAGCCTCCTCTAATGCAATAATAGGTGCTTCCCGTAGAGCACAAGGACCACCATAGAAGAAGAGGAGATGGAAATGGGACATTGTCGCCCTTCGAGAGATAAGGAGAATCCAACATGGATAGGAGCTTCTCTTCTCATCCCGAAAATTTCTTTTCATAAATTAGTTCAAGAAGTCATGCAAGACTTGGAGCTGAAAGGGATGGGAAGATTTTGGGCACGAGTGCGGGATGCCCACCAGTGGAAGGTGGATTGCTACAGCCATGGAGGCCCTACAAACAACTGCAAAGGGGTTTCTCATCAACTTGTTTGATGATACACAGCTTGCGGCCATCCATGCAAAGCATGTCACAATCACAGATAAAGACATAAACTTTATCATTCGACGACTCCGCCATAGTTTACTAGATTAATGATGCAAGGTTTGTAATGAGTGTTACAGCGCCATAACATCTTGGAAGCCCAAAAAATTTTGTATACTCTATCACATTGAAATATTTATTTATATATACATAATATCTCATGCGATGTGTACTGAATTCAAATAATTGAGCAAAGCTGTTTTGTTTTATTTCTTGAAACGCATGACTCTTAATTTTTGTTTAACGTACAAACACATCAAAAGTAGTAATACGTATGGATACGAGTTACGTTATTGCTTATGCACAATCGCAAGTGCAGTACTACGCGTTGAATTATGTTAATATATACGGATGCGTCATTCAAGTACCACACATTATCATCACACTTACACAATCACAAGTGCAGTACTACGCATTGAATTATGTTAACGTATGCAAATGTGTCATTCACGTACCACACATTATCGTCACACTTATACGAAGCACACATTTATTTTATAAATATTTATTTGTAGGTACAATTGTTCCTTGGCTTTTTCATCGGTGGAGAGGAGGGGCCAGCTTCCGATGAAAATATAAGTTCCTTCTTTGCTTCAAAAATGATGCACTCCCCCTTCAGCTCTTTCCAAGAGAAGCGGATCGGACACTTTAGCGAGGTCACCTAATGTCACAAGCACACACATTGCTCCACCACACATTTGATCAAACAAGTAAAGAAGCTTTGACTGCTTGATTAGCACCACCTTCTCCAAGCTAGATGTCATAAGTATCACTCGAAAAGGTCCAAACTTGGTCAAAGCTCAAATTTTCATGATTATTTCTTGCCCTCCTATGACCACTTCTTATGGAAGACCACCAAATCTACAACAAGGTTACCGATATACTCATTCAAAGCCGAATCCTTGCGTCGATCTGCATGTCGAGCTCCTCCTTGCCTTGATGCAATCTCATCTATATACAGTATGTCCTGAATGACAAAGTCAAATCAAACAATATATTTAGCAACTAACCTAGAGTTATCAAAAAGTGATAAAACTTGATGGTAGGGTGCATCGGGTCCCCCAGAGTCCAGTAGTGAATCTTAGCCGAAAATAATACTTGCAACTGCCCTGTCCAAAGTCTGGTGTCTGGGGCCACTTTCTAGCCCAAAAAGTGGCCCCAAGCCAGAAAGTGGCCCTAGACGCCAAACTTCCGACAGGGCAACTGCAGGTATCATTTTTTGCCAAGATTTCACTAATGGACTCTGGGGGACCCGGCGCACCCTAACATCAAGTTTCATTGCATAAAAATATATGGTAGTTATAAATCTCACCTTCTCCAGATCATCTTGTATCTTCATTTCCTCATGTGTCAGGGAGGCGCCTTTTTGAGTAGAGGGATCTACAAACTCCTTGGTAGGAAGCTAGGGCCTTGGTCCGAACAAATCATGCTGTAGTGCTTCAAATTCAGCATCTAGCACAAGGTAATCTTCTTCAACTGAGGTAATATGCTCCTGTGCTGCTATGATCTCACTCACAGTATCTAAGCTTGTGCCATCATATCTTCCAATCTCTACCATTGTTGGATGCACATCCATGTAATCATAATCGATCATGTCTTCCATTGAATCCCTGACTAGGATAGAAAACAACTCTTCTTCCTTTATTTCCAAGTATTGTAGTACATCTGATAGAAGCAAGTATTGTACACCATCTACTTCAATGGGTGTCAAGGAGGCAAGGTTGGGTTTGTCGACTTGTGGCTGTTCTAAAGAAGATGACACCATGACAACCAACCCTTGCTCTACCACCACTCGATGTTCCTCTTCAACATTTATGAGCTCTTCAATCGGTTCTTCTCTTGTGTATGTGATAGAAACAACGTGCGGAGTTGTATCTTCATCGCTCTCCTCCTCTAGGGGTGTATCCAATGCAAGGAGGTAAATTGCCAATGTGCAATCACACTCCACGAGATCCAAAGGTGATGTACCCGGTGCACTTACCATGGGAATAGTGCATACTCTATGCGAAGGATCCACATGGGCCAGACACCTATTCACCACTTTTTGGTGATTCTTCCCTGCCTAAAATACCATGAGCTATTCCAGAGGCACCTAAGTCATGTCAGATCCCTGGATAGAGTATGTGCATGTAGCAATGGTGCTCAAAAATTCTTCCAAAATCTGAAGGGGGGGATCCAATGATGAGAGCACGCTTTCAAGGTTGAAGTTCTTAGAGAAAACCTGGAATATCTCGTCACCCTAGTTGGCAAAGATAATCTCGTGGATCAACTCATCAAAGTGTGCGCGAGCATCCATCGTAGCAGGTAGGAGGGATGTGGTGGATATAAAGAGATGAAGAGAGAAAGTGTGAAATGAAACAATGAAACAAGAACTAAACTAGTTCCACCTTAAAAACCTTAAGTTTTAAACCATTAAGGGTTGTTTGCATATAATATTTAGTTATGGCTTTATTTACATCTTTGTAAAGTTTACATACATATGTAAATGTGTTGATGTGGAAAGTGTATAACAAGTGTATGATTTTGCATAAATACCATAATTTTTAAGTATTGCAAGTTTGTAAGCTACAATATTCTATTGGCCAAAAAAATCCAAAAATTTATAGGTGTTGGATATTACAACTTGTGGTGTTGGGATTTTTAGGGAGACTCTACAATTTCTAAAATATGTGGAGCCACACACTTTCCGCTGGTAACAGTATCCTCAACTTGGCTTCGAATTTTCCTACCATCTAGTTTAAAATAGAAGCTAATAGGTGGATTCTGCATTAACATTGTAATTTACTGGTGCATTATACTCAAGGGCCAATCATCCTCCATTTGCAACACTTGGGACTTGTGGCCCTAACAAATAACAGTAACATCCACAGCTGCACTTTCACGCATGTCTTGATCAAGGCACAACCATTTACCCTTGAGCATCCTCCATCTACGATACTTGAACACTAGGCATAAAGTTTGTCATGCGACAAAGTACCTGTAATTGGAAAGGAAAGTTAGCCGATTCATCCCAAAGTAAGATAATAGTCAACTAAGAGAGAAAATTTTTACGTGAAAGCCATGTCCCTTGTTGTGACTCGACACTCCACTATGTCAGGACTGTGAGTTGTTTTTTATGTCCAAGTTTTGCCTAGAATCCTTGTTACATAATCCTCTGATGTATTTTTTATGATGTACGTGCTTTTGGTACGTCTCAAACCCTTACATTCCTTGAACATGTGTGCAAAAATTGCAATCAGTATGAACCAACTTAGATTTACATTCTTTGAGCCAGAGCTTGGCTTCATAGGATTCAATATGTCTGCTGAAATTTTTGTGCTACACATGTGCAAAATGTCACTACTACACAATGGCCATTCTATGCTATTGAGATTCGATATGTGCATAGACTCAAGGGTTCCATATTCTCGACTCCCCTTGGATAATATGTACTTGGAGTCATAGAAAAAAAAAGGTCCTCTGCAAGTTTCTTATCTGTACGCCCCTCAAAGAGCAATCTACCAATTTCGAGGTGGTAACACTTAAAAGAACCAATGAAACTCTCAACATTTTGCCACTCACAGCAATCTGAAGGGTATACTTCTATAAATACGAGACAAGTTGTTACATAGGTATCATGAAATTTCTCATTCTCAATGAGTTGCAAATATTCATTGTTTGCAATGTTTCGTTGAAAGGGCACAGTGGGCGCAATATGTATTTGTTTTTTCATGAATACATGTTGTACAAACGCCTCTGTTACAAGGTGAGAATCAACATTCCTTTGTCTGAGAGCTAAAATTTTACCCTTTTAGTGCTTTGATACATCTGCAATTGCAAATGCTTTCACCCTGAAAGCTCCCTTCATACTTGGACGCATATGTATCCAAGACGAGCAATGATACGTATCAATGATCCAATTCCCTTCTTCATCTTTTCTGTTATGTACTTCTATCAAGAAAATGTGTGTTCTTCTCTAGGCATTATAATCTACGCATTAGATGTAAAGAAGTATGTATTAACCCTTGAATAATAAGCATTTTAAGTCTGTCCAGTAATCACCAATATGCCATACAAATCAACATGACATTAAGAGATGTTTAAACTTTTGTAAACAGACATAAACATCAATATCAAAACGCATGTGGATATATACATCAACACAAAGTATAGATTTAATTTTAAGAAATCACTTTAATCATACCATTTACATGAAATATAATGAAAAGAATAGCATAAGAATACTCAGAGAATTTCACCAAAATAAATTTTATTATAATGAAGAGGAGTTTGATTTGACTCAATACATTGTATGAAATGTGGGTATTATAGAGTATTTGTTACAAGGATGGCAGCCACATGGCATGAAAATCTTAATAGGCACATTGGATTGACACTTGAGATATTCTAAGACTCAACACATTGTGTGTTATATGGATGATATGATACAAGAGTTTCATGGATCATTGCCAATTGGCATGGAGATCCAAATGGACACATAGGACGAATAAAGTAGAGGATTTTTTAACCATCGACTTCCAGCAAATCCATATCATCCAACACAAAGGAATCACTCACCACATCAAAATAGTTGATCGAGAATTATACGCTTCACCTAAACCTTGTACAATACCTGCATGTACAAAAAAACACCTGCATGAATCTCTTTTAACAAAAATACTTGCATGAATCCCTTTTAGCAAAAAATATCTAGATAACTGCATGAATAGAAGTAATACAAAACATGGCCAATTTACCTATAAGATGATCTGCTGAAGATAAGATTGAATCATTGCTAATCAAAACCCATTGCAAATGATTGTCAAGAATCGCGTGGTGGAGGGGGTTGCTCAAGATGCTGCGCCGAACACACACAGAATGCACAAGGAGAAGCTCACTCAAGAGACAAGAAGAGAGATGGAGGCCAAAACGTTTTCTTGCTGATTTTTTCTTCTTCTTCCACACACTTTACAATGTACACAAAGTATAGATAAGATACAACATAAAAGGAAAGTGACCTACTAAGTCAAACAATGCATAACCGACCACACTAGTCGACTAGTGCTATAACTATGCCAGCTGTAAATAGGTGTAACGACCTGAATATAATAAGTAATGAGTCAGTGGCCATGTGAGATGCATAATGACCACCGACGTGCTAAGTGTAGACGTGTGGACCCATCTAACCAGGCGGTCCATCATCCATGTTCACATGTGTTGAGCTTGCCATCTCAACACTCCCCCTCAAGCTCAACTGCATCTCTGCAACTCCAAGTAAGCTTCGAAACTTTTGAAGCTTCTCTGTACCCAATGCCTTCGTGAAGATGTCAGCTATCTGATCCTGTGTGCTGACATACACCAAGTCAATCTCACCTGCTAGTACCTTCTCTCTCACAAAGTGGTAGTGTACCTCAATATGTTTTGTCGTGGCATGGAACACAGGGTTCCTAGCCAACTGTGTGCTGACATACACCAAGTCAATCTCACCTGCTAGTACCTTCTCTCTCACAAAGTGGTAGTGTACCTCAATATGTTTTGTCCTGGCATGGAACACAGGGTTCCTAGCCAACTGTATACTGCTCATGTTGTCACAATAAATGACAACTGGACCTTCCACCTGCACATCCAAATCAGCCAATAGCTTTTGCAGCCATACTACCTCACATGTTGCAACAGCAGCACCTCTATACTCAGCCTCTGTACTCAACAAAGCAACTGTAGATTGCTTTTTACTGCTCCATGCAACTGCTGCACTACCAAGAGAGAACATGTATCCGCTGGTAGATCTTCTATCAGACATACTACCAGCCCAATCTGCATCTGTGTATCCAAATACCTGTACATCTGTACCTGCCTCATAGAAAAGTCCATAATGTAATGTGGACTTCACATATCTCAATATGCGTCTGACTACATCCAAATGTGGCTTTCTAGGTACTTGCATAAACTGACTCACAAGACCAACAGCGTAGCTCAAGTCTGGCCTTGTAATGGTCATGTAGATCAAACTCCCCACTATCCTCCTGAACATAGTAGGGTCTTCTATCTCATCCCCAACATCAGCACTCAGCTTTACATTCTGCTCCAACGGGACTGAAAGTGGTTTGCATGCAGTCATACCATACTTGGACAACATATCCAAGCCATACTATCTTTGGGACAGCCATATACCATCATCACATCTGATCACCTCAATGCCAAGGAAGTACCTTAGCTCACCTAAATCCTTCATCTCAAACTTCATCTTCAAACAGCCCTTGACTTCAGCAATTCCACTATCACTATCACCTGTAATAATCAAGTCATCCACATAGATGACTATGATGACCAAACCTGCATCTCCCTTTCTCACATAAAGTGAGTGATCAGCATCAGAAACATAAAAACCAATATTGACAAGATACTCTCTAATCTTGTCAGACCATGCTCTAGGTGCTTGCTTGAGCCCATAGAGTGCCTTCTTCAACTTGCACACATACGTGGAATGCTCTAAATCTTCATAACCTGCTGGCTGATCCATATACACTTCTTCCTACAAATCACCATACAAGAAGGCATTCTTCACATCCATTTGCTGCAACCTCCAACCTTTGGCTGTTGCCAAAGCAATCACACATCTGACAGTTGTCATCCTAGCAACTGGACTAAAGGTTTCATCATAATCTATGCCATACGTCTGGGCATAGCCTTTTGCAACCAGCCTAGCTTTGTACCTGCTAATAGAACCATCTGCATTGTGCTTAATCTTATAAACCCACTTACATCCAATAGCTTTCTTTCCCTTCGGCAATGATACTAGATCCCAAGTCTTATTGGCCTCTAATGCAGCCATCTCCTCATCCATTGTTGCATCCCAATGAGCATGACAAACAGCCTCCTCAAAACATGTGGGCTCAACATCCTCAACTAGTTTCACCATATAAGCATAATGGTGAGCTGCATAACCTTCAAAACCAAATCTTTTAACAGGGTATCTCACCCTGCTAGACCTGCGTACCACTGGATCACTCAATGGAGTCTTTGCATTAACGCGTGCTCTCTGCACACCTGGAGTCCTCACTGAAGGAATGCCAAGCTCATCATCCAAGCTCTCTGAGCCACTGGAGTCTCCATCAAGAACTACATCAATGCCTTCTGACACTTTATTCTTTCCTTTGTCTTTACCTGTAGTGCTACTAGATGCACCCGAAGATGTAGAGGTACTCCTTAGTCTCCCAAACCAAGGACTACCAGATGATGTCTCTGGTCCACTAAGAGTCCGTGATTCTTGCTTTTCAGCCTGCACATGAGTGTCATGATCATCATCATCATCCAATGCATCACCACTAGATGCATACCAACTGCTCATTTCATCAAAGATGACATCCCTGCTCACTCTGAACTTACATGTGACAGGGTTGTAACAGCGATACCCTTTCTGCTCTAAAGAGTATCCAATAAAGACACACTTTTCAGCCTTTGGATCCAATTTCTTCCGCAACTCATCTGGCACATGAACATACGCAATGCAGCCAAATACTTTCAAGTGTGAAACATCAGGCTTCTTACCTGTAAAACATTCTTCGGGGGTCATACCATGAACTGCAGCTGTGGGAGTTCTGTTCATAATATAAACAGCAGTATGAACAGCCTCAGACCAAAAATGCTTAGGCATATTCTTTTCAACCATCAAGGCACGTGCAACTTCTGCAATATGCCTGTTTTTCCTTTCTGCAACCCCATTTTGGTGTGGGGTATACCTGCATGTGAACTGTCTCTTTATCCCATGAGACCTCAGAAAATCACTGAACTCATTTGAGAGGTACTCTCCCCCTCCATCTGACCTCAGGCACTTTACTTTCAAGCCTGTTTCTCTTTCAACTGCAGCCTTGAAAGTTCTAAAGTGCTCAAAAGCTTCACTCTTTTCCTTCATAAAATATACCCACAGCTTCCTAGAACAATCATCAATGAATGTGACAAAGTATGAACTACCTCCAAGAGATACATTTTGTGTAGGCCCCCAAATGTCTGTATGCACAACATCAAGGATATTTCTGCTTACATCTCTATCATGTGAAAAGGGTTGTCTTGCCTGCTTACCAAACTGACATGCTTCACATACCTTCTGAAATTCTGCAACTTTAAATGTAGGAAAACCTGTAACCAACCCTTTGGACTGCATTAATTTCAGCCTTTGTACATTTGCATGTCCAATGCGTTTGTGCCAAATTTCAATGTCTGCAACAACACCTTTTCCTTTGGCATACATAGCAGCATTCATAGTAGGAATTCCAGCATCTAGAGTGAACATACGTCCAACTCTACTTCCCTTTGCTACCAACCTGCACTTGTCATTGAAGTCTTCTACAAAGCAGCCCTTTGCATTAAATCTGACCTGCAACCCTTGCTCTACCATTTGACCGACTGACACCAAGTTCTTTGTAATAGATGGCACATGTAATACATCTGAAAGACTCTTTGTCTTACCATCATGCAAGGACAAGGGAACTTTTCCAATATATGAAATTGGGTGGCATGAGTCATCACCTGTCTGCACATAATCTGCATTCTGCAAATCCTGCATCTCTCCAAACCATTCTGCATGGCTAGTCATATGATTGGATGCACCTGAATCAACATACCAAACATCTTCATGTGTTCCCTTTCCTGTAACAGCATTCAGCATATGCTGCATAACGAACAAACGTTCATTTTTGTCTTCATTCTGTCGTGAAGACGATGCATAGTTTCCTTGCTGCAACTTACCACTACGGATATCATCTTTCTTAGCATAACATTGGGCTGCAATATGACCTGTTTTGCCACAGTAGTGGCACACAATACCAGAGTTGTTAGAACCTCTGTTCTGCCATCCACCTCTTCCTCTAAAGCTCCCCCTGCCTCTAAAGTTACCACGACCTCCTGAAACCTGCATATCGCCAAATTGCTGATTCAATCTGTTTTGCTGGTTGTCACTACCACGTCCTGTACCACGGCCTCTTGAAGAGAACCTGCCACGTCCCCTTCCTGAACTGGAGTAGAAAGCCTGGATCTGTTCACCACTTCTTTCAGATGTCTCACTCTGCATGTTGATTTCTTCAGTGATCATTAGAGAGACCAACTCATCGAAATCTGGAAATGGCTTTCTGACATATACGGAAGTTACAAAAGACTTCCAAGCCTTTTCATTGTTAAGTCCACCCAAGGTAGACGACACCAAATCATCATCATCGGGCATTGCATCAATCGCTGCCAATGCATCTGCAATGCTCCTTACCTTCAATGCATACTCATTGATAGACATCTTCCCTTTCTTCAATGTATTCAACTCTTGCTTGAGTTGAATCTTTCGTGCCTTTGTATTTATAGAAAACATACTTTCAAGTATGGTCCAAGCTGCATATGCATTCTCTGCATTTCTAATGTGTCCCAGCATATTATTGTCAATTACTGCAGACAACCAATACATGACCTTCTTGTCTTTTGCATTCCATTCCTTTCGTACCTTTGTCTCTTCTGCAGTTGGAGGATCACTCACCTCCGGCTCCTTTTCTTCACCTGAAACGAACTCGTAGAGGCCTTTTCCAATAAGGAAGTTCGTGACACGAAACTTCCATGATGGGTAGTTGTTCTTGTCGAGCTTTTCAATGATGGGGCTTCCACTGTTCTCTGCCATTATCACAAAACTAATACCAAACAGCAAGCAAATCTTCTGCAACCCTTGACCTGTAGTGCACAGCAATACACCAGACAGTCTTTTTCACTGTCTACTCAACAATACATGCAATCTGCAACCAGTTTGCAGATAAATCTTGTGTTTACTCACTGGTAAACACCTTTGAACTTACATATCTGAAATCTGTAACCTGCGCACCCACGTTCGGTCGATACAGTCGAAGTCACAGTGTACCCTGAAACTATTGTCCGCAACCTTGCGGCTCTAAAACGGGCCCTGAAATGGCCTCAAATGCCCAAAGTAACTGCAGGGAAACCCTAAAGGGCTTATCTGCAAAATATACAGTGCTCTTCGCACACACCAAATCTCACTGCAATCTGAGATTTTTGCTCTGCCTTGCTTCCAGTGCCTCCACAGGCACTATCGAAGAGAAAGAGTTGAAGGATGGGAGAGCTTCTTACCCGTGGCTTGCTTGCTCGAACCTTGCTTCTTCTCCTTTGCTTCAACCTTCGAAATCAGCCTCTCTCAGTGGCGCGGCTCTGATACCATGTCAAGAATCGCGTGGTGGAGGGGGTTGCTCAAGATGCTGCGCCGAACACACACAGAATGCACAAGGAGAAGCTCACTCAAGAGACAAGAAGAGAGATGGAGGCCAAAACGTTTTCTTGCTGATTTTTTCTTCTTCTTCCACACACTTTACAATGTACACAAAGTATAGATAAGATACAACATAAAAGGAAAGTGACCTACTAAGTCAAACAATGCATAACCGACCACACTAGTCGACTGGCGCTATAACTATGCCAGCTGTAAATAGGTGTAACGACCTGAATATAATAAGTAATGAGTCAGTGGCCATGTGAGATGCATAATGACCACCGACGTGCTAAGTGTAGACGTGTGGACCCATCTAACCAGGCGGTCCATCATCCATGTTCACATGTGTTGAGCTTGCCATCTCAACAATGATGGACATAAGAAAACATCAATCCCATCAAACATAAAAGTCACTAATTAAATGAATAAATTTTGGCTCCACAAAATACAGCAGATTTACCTGTAAATTGAGCTACAGAATCTTTGCTCTACCTTGTGTTAAGTGCTGCAACAACAATTGATCCTTAAGTTAGAACTAGTATCAAACCCTATTGTAAAGATAGTAGAAAATGGATAATACAGAGAGGAAGAAAGAGAGAGTGTGTGAGTACGCGGGAGAGAGAAATAAATGAGCATCTATCCAATCTTGCCCAAATTGATCTCTGCAAAAGACAATTTTGCAAAAGTTAGTATTTACTTGAAGGTATACTGAAAAATAGTAGAAAAGAGGAAACATAGAGAGAGAAAGAGAGAGGGAGAGAGAGATAAGCACTTATGCAATGTCACCCAAAATTATCTCTATAATAAAACAACAAGGGTTAGAACTAGCATTGTATTGTATTGAAAAGATATCAGCAAAAAAAAAAAAACAGAGAGAGAGATTAACACCTTTGCCTCTTGCTCCAAATAAACTCTACAAGAAAACAACAATAAGAACCAACATCAAATTCTATTGAAAGCACAACATAAAAGAGAAACAACACATAGAGAGAGGGGGGAAAGAAAGGAGAGAGAGATTAGCACCTCTGTCTCCTTCCCCAAACAACCTCTGCAATAGAACAACAACAAAAATAAGGAACAACATCACACCCTATTGAAAAAATAGCAAATAAGAGAAAATGCAAAGAGAGATGGGCACTTGTGTTTTGCCCAAAATCTGGAGCTGCATGGAGAAGAAAATGCAAAGGTAAGCAGAACGCTCAAAATCCTAATTACTCTCAGCAGGGAGCTTCAATGGAGATAAAAATTCACGAGTATAGAGAAGAGAGTGAAATTGGTATGTTGCTCAACTTTTGGGTCAAACTGATTTCGTGAGAGGAAAAAAAACCAAAATTAAAAATTCTCTAAAAAATGGAAAAAATACGAGGTGAGAGAAACGCAAATTTTGTGTACTATTCATTCTCCCTTTTTTTAATCCCCCACTATCCCTTTTTTTAATAGAAAACCCAAGATTTGGAGAGAGAAGATTCACCCTCCATGGATATCAACATCTAGCCTTCCTATTGGACAATCCGAAAGGCCCACATCTTAAACTATATTATTTTTAAGGGCCCATTTGTGAGTTTATTTTTTTCCTAATGATCTAAGCTGAAAAAGGCCTTATATGGACTAAAACAGACACCTACAGCATGGAATGCTCAGATCAGCAGTTATTTACAGCAACATGGATGTAGATTAGGTGATGCAGATCACAGTCTATTCACGAAGAAGACAGATCATGGATACGTATTTCTAGTGGTTTATGTAGCCACTGATAAGCGTAGGTAGGTAGGTGCCACCACTTCCTTATCTTCATCTTCAATTTCTGTCATGGTGGCCACTCATATCTTGATAGGTTTGGGTTGTCTATGTGAGCTTTTGGCCATCATGCAGACTGGCACTAAGGGTACATCTCTAGGCTTATCAACTATCTTAGCAACTTGCTCGTACTCCTCACTGTCTGAGAATGGTAAATCTATCATGCAAGCACGTGCATTCAATCTGTCTCATCCTCGGGACAGGAGATATAGTTGGTCAATGGCCCATAAGATTTCCTAATCTACGCATCAGCCTTCAGCATGGTGGATAGATATGGCATCTAGGTCGACTGATGTAGTCTTCCATGTATCCATCTCTACTTTTACTGCCTCTATTCAATTGCCTAATAAGAACGTACCGTCACCCCAGTCTTCTATGACTCATGCATTGCATATCCAAGGCTGGCCTAACAGGATATCATAGTCCACTCTCTTCACGACTATAAAGTCAACAAAGAATTGGATCCCTACGATCTTCAATGGCCAGTTCTTTAATACTCCAAATGGCTGCTTTTTCATTCCATTGGCTAGGGTGACATTAAACCTAGCATTCTCAACACGCGGGTTACCCCAGTCCTAGAGTACTACATGGCTCAGCATACTAACTCCTAATCCCATATCCACAATTCCCTTTCTTGTGGTGTCCTCTAGAGCTAGGACCAATAAGACTGCATATATTTTGGTACATTCCCAAAAATCATTAACATGTAAGGACTTTGGCACTGAGTCCAGTGTCAAGCTGGGTATCTGAATTACCATGTCATGATTGTGTAGATCAGCTGCCCCTTGCTCCATTGGTCCTTCAACCCACTGCTTCAATTCTTGACATAGCATCGAATATTGCCTAAGCAGATCTTCTAGGCTTAGAGTCACTAGGGTGGTCATAAGCGTGGTGAGGAGGTTGTTAGTTGCTTGCATCTCTCTTAACATTAGAAAAAAAATGAACTCACAAGTGGGCCCTTAAAAATAATATAGCTTAAGATGTGGGCATTTTGGATTGTCCAATAGGAAGGCTAGATGTTGATATCCATGGAGAGTGAATCTTGTCTCTCCAAATTTGGGTTTTTTATTAGAAAAAGGGGTAGTGGGGGATTTAAAAAAAGGGAGAATGAATAGTACACAAAATTTGAGTTTCTCTCACCTTGTATTTTTTCCCCCTTTTTTGGAGAATTTTTAATTTTGGTTTTTTTCCCTCTCACGAAATTAGTTTGACCCAAAAGTTGAGCAGCATAACACTTTTCCTCTCTTCTCTATACTGGTGAATTTTCGTCTCCATTGAAGCTCCCTTATGAGAGTAATTAGGGTTTTGAGCATTTTGTTTACCTCTACACTTTCTTCTCCATGACGCTCCAAATTTTGGGCAAAACATAGATGCCCATCTCTCTTTGCATTTTCTCTTGTTTGCTATTTTTTCATTAGCATTTGATGTCATTTCTTACTATTATTATTGTTTTATTGCAGAGGTTATTTTGGGTAGGAGACACATGTGCTCTACATCTCTCTCTCTCTCCTTTTTCCCCCTCTCTCTATGTGTTGTTTCTCTTTTATGTTGTGTTTTCAATAGAATTTGATGTTAGTTCTAATTGTTGTTTTCTTGCATAGTTTATTTGGAGCAAGAGGTAAAGGTGTTAATCTCTCTCTCTCTTTGTTTGGTTTTTTTTGTTGCTATCTTTTCAATACAACATGATGTTAGTTCTAACCCTTGTTATTGTTTTATTGTAGGAATTGTTTTGGGTGACATTGCATAAGTACTCATCTCTCTCTCCCTCTCTCTATGTCTCCTCTTTTCTATTGTTTTTTTAGTATACCTTCATGTAAATACTAGCTCTTGCTATTGTCTTTTGCAGAGATCAATTTGGGCAAGATTGGATAGGTGCTCATTTCTTTCTCTCTCCCATGTACTCACATACTCTCTCTTTCTTCCTCTCTGCATTTTCCCTTTTCTACTATCTCTACAATAGGGTTTGATGCTAGTTCTAACTTAAGGATCAATTGTTTTTGCAACACTTAACACAAGGTAGAGCAAAGATTTTGTAGCTCGATTTACGGGTAAATCTGCCATATTTTGTGGTGTAAAAATTTATTCATTTGATTGGTGACTTTTATGTTTGATGGGATTGATGTTTTCTTTTGTCCATCATTTGCAATGGGTTTTGATCAGCACAACAATTCAATCTTATCTTTAGCAAATCAACTCATAAGTAAATTGGCCCTATTTTGTGTTGCTTCTATTCATGCAGTTGTCTAGATATTTTTGGTTAAAAGAGACTCATGCATGTATTTTTCTATACATGTAAGTATTCTACAAGGTTTAGGAGAAGCACATAATTCTTGATCTACTATTTTGCTGTGGTGAGTAATTCCTTTGTGCTGGATGATATGGATCTACTAGAAGTGGATGGTTTAAAAATCCTCTACTTTATTAGTCCTATGTGTCCATTCAGATCTCCATGCCAATTGGCAATGATCCATTAGACTCTTATATCATATCATCCATATAACGCACAATGTGTTGAGTCATAGAATATCTCAGGTAGCACAAAAATTTCAGTAGACATATTGAACTCTATGAAGCCAAGCACTAGCTCAAAGAGTGTACATCTAAGATGGCTCATACCAATTGTAATTTTTGCACATATGTTCAAGGAATGTAAGGGTTTGAGACGTACCAAAATCACGTACTTCATAAAAAGTGCATCGGAGGGTTACGTAACAAGGATTCTATGCAAAACTTGAACATCAAAAATGACTCACAGTCTTGACATAGTGGAGTGTCGAGTCACAACAAGGGACATGGCTTTCAAGTAAAAAATTTCTCTCTTAGTTGAGTATTATCTTACTTTGGGATGGATCAACCAACTTTCCTTTCCTGTGCATTGATCAAGACATGCGTGAAAGTGCAGCTGTGGATGTTACTATCATTTGTGAGGGCCATGAGCTCCAATTGTTGCAAATGGAGGATAATTGGCCCTTGAGTATAATGGGCTAGAAAATTACAATGTTAATGTAAAATCCACTTGCTAGCTTCTATTTTAAACTAGATGGTAGGAAAATTCAAAGTCGAGCTGAGGATAGAGTTACCAATGGAAAGTGTATGACTCCTTATATTTTAGAAATTGTAGAGTCTCCCTAAAAATCCCAACACCACAAGTTGTAATATCCAACACTTGTAAATTTTTGGATTTTTTTTGCCAATAGGATATTGTAGCTTGCAAACTTGCAATATTTAAAAATTATGATATTTATGCAAAATCATACACTTGTTATACACTTTCCACATCAACACATTTACATATGTATGTAAACTTTACAAAGATGTAAATAAAGCCATAACTAAATATTGTATACAAACAACCCTTAATGGTTTAAAACTTAAGGTTTTTAAGGTGGAACTAGTTTAGTTCTTGTTTCATTGTTTCATTTCAACACTTTCTCTCTTCATCTCTTTACATCCACCACATCTCTCCTACCTGCTACAATGGATCCTCACATACACTTTAACGAGTGGATCCACGAGACTATCTTTGGTAGCTAGGGTGATGAGATATTTCAAGTTTTCTCTAAGAACTTCAACCTTGAAAGTGTGCTCTCATTGCTAGATCCCCCCCTTCAGGTTTTGGAAAAAATTGTGAGCACCATTGCTACATGCACATACTCCATCGAGGGATCTGACGACATGATGTGGGTGCCTCTGAATAGCTCATGGTATTTCAAGGAGGGTAGAATCACCAAAAAGTGGTGGATAGGTGTCTGGCCCACATGGATCCTTCGCACAAATTATGCACTATTTCCATGGGTAATACACTAGGTACATCACCTTCTTTGGATCTCGTGGAGTGTGATTGCGTATTGGAAATTCACCTCCTTGCATTGGATACATCCATAGAGGAGAGCGATGAAGATACAACTCCACAAGTTGTTCTTATCACATACACGAGAGAAGAACCGATTGAAGAGCCCATAAATGTTGAAGAGGAACATCGGGTGGTGGCAGAGCAAGGGTTGGCTCTCATGGTGCCATCTTCTTCAGAACAACACAAGTCAACCGACCCAACCTTGCCTCCTTGACGCCCATTGAAATAGATGGGTACTGTACTTGCTTCTATTAGATGTGCTGCAATACTTGGAAGGAAGAAGAGTTGTTTTCCATCCTAGTCAGGGATTCGATGGAAGACCTAATTAATTATGATTTCATAGATGTGCATCCGACGATGGTAGAGATGGAAAGATATGATGGTAAAAGCTTAGATATAGTGACTACCATCATAACAGTACATGAGCAGATTATCTCGGTTGTGCCAAATGCTAAATTTGAAGCACTAGAGAATGTTCTATTCTGACAGACTAAGGCCCCAACTTCCTACCAAGGAGTTTGTAGATCCCTCTGCCCAAAAAGGTGTCTCGCTAATACACAAGGAAATGATGATACAAGATGATGTGGAGAAGGTGAGATTTTTAACTACTATATATTTTTATGCAATAAAACTTGACGGTAGGGTGCATCATGTCCCCTAGAGTCCATCGGTGACATCTTGGCCAAAAATGATGCCTGCAGCTACCCTGTTTGAAGTCTAGGCATTTGGGGCCACTTTCTTGGCAAGAAAGTGGCCCTAGATGCCAAGTTTCAGAGAGAGCAGTTGCACACAAGAAAGTTGCCCTAGATGCCAAGCAGCTGTAGGCAATAAAGTGGCCTTAGACGCCAGCAAACTTTGGATAGGGCAACTATAGGCATCATTTTTTACCAAGATTTCACTAGTGGACTCCAGGGGACCCGATGCACCCTACTGTCAAGTTTTGTTACTTTTTGATAACTCTAGGTTAGTTGATATTATTGTTTGATTTGACTTTGTCATTCACGACATATTGTATATAGATGAGTTTGCATCAAGGCAAAGAGGATCTCAATATGCAAATCGATGGAAGGATTCAGCTCTAAAGGAGTACATTGTCAACCTTGTTGTAGACTTGGTCATCTTTCATAAGAAGTGCTTACCACAGGGGCAGGAAACAATCATGAAAATTTGAGCTTTGACCAAGTTTGGTGAACCTTTTCGAGCGATACCTGTGACATCTAGCTTGGAGAAGATGGTGCTAGTCAAGTGGTCAAAGCTTCTTTACTTGTTTGGCCAAACGCATGGTGGAGCAATGTGTGTTCTTGCTACATTACGTTACCTTGCTAAAGTATTAGATCCGCTTTTCCCCTAGAGAAAGAGCTAAAGGGGGAGCGTGTCACTGTTGAAGCAAAGAAGGAACTTCTATTTTCATCGGAAGTTGGCCCCTCCTCTCCACCAATGAAAAAGCCAAGAAACGAATGAGAGTTCTTATTGGCTATCAGCTTTTTGTATCTGCCATCATCAGCCACACACGTATTTTTATTGATGAATATAAGATATTTTTCTTTGTTCTTATAAATAAATATTTATTGAATAAATGTGTGGTTTGTATAAGTGTGACGATAATGTGTGGTATGTGAATGACGCATTTGCATACCTTAACATAATCCAATTTAATTATGTCAACGCATGTACTGCACTTGCGATTATGAATAGGCAATGATGTAACTCGTATCCATATGTATTACTACTTTCGATGTGTGCGTACGTTAAACAAAATTTAAGAGTCATGCATTTCAAGAAACAAAACAAAATAACTTTACTCAATTATTTGAATTCAGTACACATCGCATGATATATATATATATATATATATCTATTCCAATGTGGCAGAGTATACAAAATGTTTTGGCCTTCCAAGATACTATGGTGCTATAACACTCATTACAAAACCTTGCATCATTAATCTCATAGCTTATAGAGGAGTCCCCTTCTCATGTCAAAGCCGAACGATAAAGTTCATATCTTTATCTGTGATTGTGGCGTGCTTTGCAAGGATGGCCACTAGCTATGTATCATCGAGCAAATTGATGAGAAACCACTCTGCACAACTGTTTGCAAGGCCTCCATAGCTATAGCAGTCCACTTTCCTGATGGTGGGCCATTGCGCACTCGCGCCCAAAATCTTCCCATCCCTTTTAGCTATAAGTCTTACATAACTTCCCAAACAACCTTATGAAAAGATCTTTTTGGGATGAGAAGCTCATATTTGTGCAGGATTCTCCTTATTTCCCGAAGGGCGATAGTGCCTAGTTTTCATCTCCTCTTCTTATGTGGTGGTCGTTGTGCTCTATGGGGAGCAGCTATTGTTGCTGCACTAGAGGAGGCTCCACCTTGTGCTCCAGGTGGCGGGCCTTGGCATGAGACCTTTCGCTAGCCAAAACGGTAACATGCTTGCTTGGTGCGTGCCATGCAAGCCCGAGGAGGACAAGATGGAGAAGAGACAAAGGTTGGGGGTGTGAGAATGGAGGAAGCAAAGAAAGCAAGATGTGAAAATGAGAAGAAGAATGAACTTTTAACCCATTTAAACCCCAAAACTAGGTTAATGCAGCTTCATATGCACTATCCATCATGTGATCATAAATCCATAACCTTTTATCAGAATGCAACGAAACTTCACATGCACACTCATTAGGTGGCCAAGAGCCCAAATTATTTTTTTAGGGAAAAAAAATACTTGCACACCCCTAATCCAAAGTTTGGAGTCTGGAGTGGCTCTTGGATAACACATGTGAAGTTTCATTGGATTCCAATACAGTTTAGTATAGGGGGACTATAGGTCATACATGTGTGTTGGTTTGTTCCTCTCCATTTACTACTTGAACTTTCACAAGGTGTTGTAATTCCATAGGGGTGCATTTCAACTAGTCAATGGTTGTTTTATTGACAAAACTATGAGTACTACCACTATACACAGGATAAAAACATGCTTCCTGTGAATATTGCCTTGAATACGTAGGGTGCTAGAGCTTCAAGAACCCATCCAAGCATCCAAGGAGATGGAGAAAAGGGAGGTGGTAGTTAGGTGGGATGTCAATTCAAGTGCCTGGGATATGGACAACGACCTGGGTCAAAGGAAAACCCATCCTCTAAGTCATAGAACTGCTCGTGATCCACATCCTCAACATGCTCATCAATGTCAACAGGTAAATCATCCTTATCATTATGCCAATCTTCCATTATATACATGCTATGAACCTTGATCTTGATTGTCATGTAAGGGCACTTGGAGGCATGCATGGAAGTGTACTTATCCCCACATTTAAAACATAGGAAATTTTCCTTCTGTTCCTTCACAGCATCCAATGAAATGAATCATTGGCCACTGGAGCCATTAGAGGGCAATGCAATGGAGTGTCTATTTTCAGCATACTTATTCTCAATATTAGAGCCAAATGTTAGACTTTTTATTCAAACCAAAGGGAACACATTCCTCTTTGAGAGGAGGTATAGGCTTCACTCTCATGTGTAATACAAAATTTTCTATAATTGAATATTTATGACTATCTTGATTGACTATGACTAAAAACACTCTCTATCCCTTGATGCAAATACATTGTATGAATGGCTCATAGATTGAGGCACCTAAGCAACATCACAAATAGCATCCTGAGCACATTGATCACAACCCCAAGCACATTTACATTTCCATCTAGTCTGTTATCATTGCATAAGTGGAGCTTAATGCCATACATCACTTCTTGACTGCATACACCTCAAGTGTCACACATGGGTACCATAAGCACTAAAAGGGTATCCAAAGGGGGTTATTTCATCAGGAGGAGTGGTAGTGACCATATGAGAGTACCTACATTTTCATATCTGGATCATCGGGAGGTGTGCAAAGTTCCCTTCGAGTTGGGTTGTGCATCCCTTCAAGGTCTTAAGTGGTAAGGGAGGGTCACCTCTCTTTTGGCTTAGCACCTCGCTTGGCATCAACTTTTTTCCTTAGCTGGAGTATACATGGCAAACATTTTTATTAAGCAATTAGCATGAGATGCATTGGAAAGGAAACATTGGGTCGTTTCATGAGATGCAAGGATGAACAAGAGCTTGGATAGGGATTACAGGGATTACCTTGGCAGTCCAGTGACTCACTAGTTGCTACTTACATGTTTACAGTTACAGCTTATTACTCACTTGGGATTAATCCAAAGCACACAAGATCAAGAAGGAGTTAATGTCAACAAATGAAATTGATTTAGGATTATTCATGATGCATTAGGAAGAAAATAGTGTATTAATTTCAGTGGCACATGTATACAGTAATGGATTGAACTAGTGAAGCCTATGCAACCTTAATCTCTCCAACAAAAGAAATTAAGCTCAACAAATGGATTAAGATGAGAGATTTAGATCAGATTGACATACCTTTCCAATGTTTGGGGAAGATAGTTGAAGCATGATCCACCATGATGCCAATTTCTCCATCAAGCAAGCCCGATTGGTTGGAGCACTCCAATGGGTGAAGCCTTCAAGCATTCAAATGCTTCCATTGATGGTAGGGGCTCCTAAGTTTGTACCAAGCTTAACCTTCAATGGAAAGCTTGAAAGAGAGCTTTCATGGCTACCCACAAGAATTTCTTGCATGTTGAGCTCCATGTCTTCAATTTAGGTAAAAGGGGGCAAAAGGGGCTAAAGGATCTAGTGAGGGTTGAGCTACCAAAGGTTGTGGCCTAAATTCAAAGCTTGGGCTAAGCTTTAATGGTTGTCTCCAAGCAGTGTACAATAGAGTGCTTCAACAAGAAGAAGCCAATAAGAGGGAGCAGAAGGAGGTCAAGTTTTCCAAGGGGGAGTACCGCATGCCCCAAGGATTCCTTGCACCAGGACCAATAGGGAAAGAGAAGCGACAGGAGGAGACAATATCAAGTAGCTCAATGCAAAATGCACTGCATTTTGTGGGCTACTACCTACTGCTATCCATGTGGCTTGGAAACTAGGCACAAGGATGCTTGGTAGGTGGAGAATCACTCCAAGAAGCTTGTGGAGCAACTGAAAGTTGGGGCTAAAGGTTGGTTGCAGCAAGAGAGGAAGAAATTTGGGGGCATTCCACCATGGGAGCTTGAGGAAAAAGCTTGTTGGGGAAGAGAGAGAAGTCTAGAGCAAAAGCCTAACTGTGATTTTACCCTCCTTTAAACTCTTGAATCTCCAACTTGCTCTGGAACCCCTAAAATTTTCTTGAAAAGAAGTGACGACCTATTAAGTTAGCCATTTTACCTCCATATATGTATGAGTCTCCAGCTGTAGCTCCTGCTTGCTCCAAAAAGCTAAGGCTAACTATGGTCCTTTATGTTGTACCTATACCTATAATCTGAGTAACTAGGGTTTGAGATTTGAAAAAGGAGAAAGATAAAAGAAGAAAAGGACCAAATCATGATGCTATAATACCACTTGTAATGAATGAAGCTAAGAGGAGAGAGGAGAATGAGTTGAAGAGAGAGAAAGAGAGAAAGACAAAAAGGAGAAGAGAAAGGAGGAGGAAGCCATGGAAGCTGGGGATGAAGGTGAAGAGTATGTTCTTAATAATTATTGGTTTCCCTAAACTAGGACTCTTACACCTTATATACCCTGGTCAATGTGATTGGGTGTATAACCCCTAGTTCCTATATATCCCGCTCGTTATTACAATTACTTATGCTAAAGGCACATTATACCATTCTCTCAACTTGAAAACCTAACAAATTTGTATAAGTCACTTTCAAACAAAAGAAAAAGTACCAACAAAACTTGAGAATGCATCTAAGATTGAAAGTGCATACAAACATACTAAGAGGCATTCTTATGCAAATTACCCTTCCTAAAATATCTAACAACTAACAACTATCGGCTTGATCCACTTTTTAAAAGTGCCATTTAGAGTGTCAAGATTGCACAAACAAAATTACAACTATAAAGCTAAAAATTTTATAAGTAAACTCACTAAGTTTTAGAACATTACCAAAGAAATAAAAGATATATTCTTCATGATTTAGATGTAACCTTATAAGAGCTAAACCTATTTTATGCATTTAAATATGTTATAATTCAAAAATATTTTAAAATTGTCCATATGCATTATCCTAGATTACCATCCATATTTTTTTATCCATGTGCAAATACTTCATTTGAGTTGCCCAAGTGTAATATCTTTCCTAGCCCTCAAATTTTTCGATTTCAAAGGAAATATTGGAATTTGAGGCCATGATTTTTACAAAGAGGTCTTATTAAGTTCATAGCAACACTTGGTAGTGTCTAACTTTGATTTATTCTACTTAGAATTCCTTACTTTCTATAATTTGGCCATGTGGTCAAATCTTGTCTTACAACAAACAAACCACTTTTTTGGGAACTAATCCTAAAAAAATTAAGACTAAATTTATGGTGGGTTTGATCATGTAGATTTTGGGTATGCTAGATTTGGTCATATGGAAAAATCTTCTAAGACAAATATCTACTATATTGTCTCCAAAAAGAAAGGCCATATTCTACTTGGAACTCCTTAATTACTTACTATAATTATAGGAAGTTGGGCCATGTGGTCAAAACTTGTCTTGCAACAAGTGAACCACTTTGTTTTTATAAACCATTTGTTTTATTTCAATTTTTCATAACTTCCTATCTATATGGTCATAACAAATATCATATCATTTTGCCACAAATTAGCCACTTTGTCCATTCCACTACAAAATAAAAATTGGCCGCAAGGTCACATCTTTCATTTTTTTTATCAATGCTAGCATCTAAGAAATCCCCATTCTTATTTCACTCGACCATATGATCAAATCTAATCTCATATATCTTGCACACCATGAGACCACTTTTTTCATTCCACTATAAAACAATATTTGTCTATATAATCAAATCCAATTTGACAACATGTTACAACAAATGAATCACTTTCTTTGTATAGTTATGAAGCTAGATTTGGTCATATGGTTAAAACTAGTTTGTAAAAATATACATATCTTGTAAGTTTCACCATGAGATCAAATCTCCACCTTTCAAGTGTTTTTTTATATGATCTTATGTTGATATCTATGGGATTTGCTACATAGCCACATTTTTTTATATATGAATCTCATGTCACAATAAACCACATCCTCTATTTAACTAGCTTTTAAAAACCATATGGTAAAAAATCAAAGCAAAGTTTCCAATCTCATAGATAAGTCTTATAACTAACTAGGATTTGATGACATGGCTAAAACCAATGGCAAAGTTTCTACAATATGACTCCTTTTAGGGGAAACTTATATATACAATAATTGGAATGTTGACTTTGGGCCAAATGGAGTCGTGAGATTGCTACATAACCACATGGATATATAGGTGGATCTCATATTGAACTAAATCTCATTCTTTGATTAAATAGGATTTGACCACATGGCCAAAAACCTTAACAAAGTTCCTAGAGTAAGATCCTTGCATAGGAAACTTACATAGAGAAGAAATCCAATGTTAACTAAGGGACAAAATCATCCATGAGATTGTCTACATAACCACAATGATTTTTCTCTATATCTCATACCACATTGATAGTTGACATTTCATTATCTCTTGACCATTTGGTTAAGCCCATGGCCAAGTCTCACTTAAAAAAATTTTATCTTTTGACTAACGCCCATGGCAAAGTTTCTACTATATGATTATTGCAAGGAAAACATAATTAATGCTAACTTAGGGGGGCCAAAATAATTCATGAGATTTGATACATAACCACATCTATTTATGGTTAGATCTCATACCACACTTAATCTCAAATTTTAATATTTCATTTTATGAAAGAGTCCCTCGAAGTATATTTATCTTGTATTTTGTAAAATCTTGTAGTGTTGTGTTTTCAATTTCCAACCTAGAAATCTTATACATTTATTTAGGTTTTGTGAATTTTGACTATTTATAGATCCACTTTTGCTTGAAAACTTTTCCTCTATGTAGAACTATTCAATGGAAAAGAAAGATAGTACATACAAAAAGGAGACCCAAACCATTGATGGATTTTGGTGATTTTGTCTACCCATGGTATGTGGATGTTTATCGTTAGGGAAAAATGACTGAGAATGTTCTCTTATTTACTTTAAAGAGTGATATTGCATCTTTTCAATAAGATGGTGTCATAGAGAAGCTAAAAGTTGGATATGCTTGGAAAGAGGGAATACCATGTAATCTTGTTAAGATCAAGGGGAAAAGTGTAGTATATAAACTTAATTATTTGTCATTCGACTTTACACATATTAAAGAGAACAAAGTATACTCTTTGAAAAAAATGGGTCGAATCTTATTTGAGGAGATAAAGGGCACAAAAGACATTATATCAGCATTCCAAGTTGTCCAAAATAGTAAGCTACTTTCCCTATCAAGAAATGGTGATCACCCCAATTAAAAAATGAAGCTCTAAGATAACAAACAGAATCAAGATCTTCACCTACTCCTCAAGAAGAAAATAATACACCAAATCCCACAAGCTCATAGTCAAAATCACCTCAACAAAGCTCCTTGTCACAAGCTCTAGTTGTTAGTATGGATGCTAACACTAGTGAGAATGATGGCACTTTACCTTCCATGCTGAAAGTTACACCTGCAAAGCCAATAATTTCTCTTGAGGTCAAGGGAGTAGAAAGAACATTTGATTTTCCTAAGATAGTTAAGAAGAAGGGAAAGAAGGAAGAATCTAGATTTCATGTGTTTGAATATTTCTTCCCATTTGGTCCAACAACACAATTTACTATTCTCGTTGATAAGTGCTATGAGGCATCTCCTTTGTATGCTTATAAGTTACTATGTTGGGATTATGTGGAGAAGCTAACCACATCTTTCATAAAGAATCCCAAGAATCTAGCAACATCAACATATCTTATGCCTCTTGTACAAGGGAACAATGAGAAGAGACCCATGCATCGTGATGAGGTGGATGCTAATAAGTTGGACACTTATAATTATTGGATTACATCAGGGCTTCACTCAATTTCATGCACCAAATATATATATATTCAAAGTAATACTACATTTTGTCTAGCACCAAAGCATTTATATACCTCAAGAAATGCTAGAATATTAGCCGACTGTCCTGTCGAAATGTACATTGATCTTTCACGAATGACAAATATGGAATCACATAATGTTATGAATAATGCCCCTTATGTTGAGGAACTTCAAAAAGCTATCATTTGGTTCTCCACCAAAACCCCAACAAGGGCTTTCTAAGACAAGCTCTCAAAGAGTACCATTGAAGAGCACCCTGCCACGGCACCATGAGAACCACGAACCGGCCAAGAGAGGCTGCAAATACATTTGCTGGCCACAAAAACCTGCAAGAAACCTTTCTTCCTCACCAAGAACCATTGCTCCAAAACACACAAGTGAATGGCACACAAGAAATTGAGAAATTCTTCCATCCTCACTCTCTTCCTCTTCCTCACTCTCCATGAGATCTTGCAAAGGAGCACAAGAGAGAGAAGCAAGAACAAGAAGGCAAGTGTTGTGCCAAAATGAGAGAGGGAGAAATGAACCGTGAGAGAAGAAGATAAAGGAAGAGAGAGGGTGTAACCACCTCAACCTCCCACCTCCTCAAATCCCACGGATGCAACCACCTCCTTTTCCTTTCTTGAATTATGAAATTCAAATTTGCATACATTGGCTAAGGTCTAAGGACCTTTCAATTTTTAGCATGAGACAAAAGGTGTTTGACCTTTCCTTTTCCTTTCAACATTTTTTTAATGTGAGCCTTTTGGACTACACATTTTACATTGCTTCATATAATGATTTTTCCACAAGATGGTACAAAAGCAAAGTGTCAATTTGCAAAGGATGTTTCCATGTTGAGCACATTTTTGTGCCTTTATTTGCACTGATTTCCTGGTTATCATTCCTCCCATGCTTAAGTGTGAAGCGTCCCCGCGAACAAATTTGAAGAAGAACCACGATCAGCTCTTTGAAAAAAATCTTCATCTTCATCTTCGGTCTTCATTGTCTTTTCTTCAATCTTCTTTGAATTGTCATTGGATAGGGGGAAAAAAACACACAATAGAAAAACATAACTAGGTCGTAAAGCCTAGGTAGCAAACACCCAAAACAACAAAAACACAAAGGATAGGGTTTTCCAACAAATTGAACGCAAGTCCAACGCCACACTCAAGTTAGGAAAGAAATAATAACTATGCCATGAAGGTCTAAAAAGAGACCCGAAAAAGATAAATTAGGAAAGCACACCCTAGTAGAGGATATTGCATTGGAGTTCGCCCACCCAATTGTTTTGAAAGGAAAAGAGACATAGGTTTTATTATCAAAGGAAATAACAAATGAAAAAGAAAATTATATCTTGGTGTGTTGGAGGGTATTCTTGGTTGAAGAAGGATAGAAGATAAGCATATGAACAATCGTTGAAAAGGAATAATGCACACCATTAAAAAAAAAGGTTTTCTCTTTGTATTAAGATGAAAGGTTAAAAGGGTTTTTTTTTATATAAATCATCTCAGGAAGAATTGACGCCCCTCCACGTGAGTAGATAAGATGTCATTTTGGGTTGTCCCTGTCTCTGGATCTCGCCGTGAGAAGAAAGGTGTCGTCATGGCTTCGAGATTGGGTGGAGAATCTGAGAGTATCAAGGAGGACGTTGGTGGTGCTAACGAAGGATGCTCTCGTTCATCATGCTCATGGAGGCCTCCCAGCAGTAGTCATCCGTAGGGCGAGCCTCGCTGTTGGGTCCATCGTAGGGCTTGGCCAGCGCAGCGATTTGCCTGCCCGAATCGCTTCTCAGCAAGGCCCACTTCGCATCAGAGAATTCGTCCACCTTCGATGCCATCCTCGGCCAACTGCTTCGTCCATGAATATCCTTCATGATGCCATCATTGCCATTAATGAAACTCAAATCTCTTGTACGAGCCATGGTCTTATCATCTCCATTTTGCTTGGACTGAAATGGACTGGATAGGGCGACATATGGAGGAGGCAAAAGTGGATAGTGCAGGGAGGAGAGAAAAGTGGCCGAGGGGTAGGGATGCATACGCAGAAACAGAGTAGTTAAACCTTCTTCCTTTCTTCTCGATTCTCACTTCAGATCTTCTTTTCTGTGCAATTCTTGGATAGTCGTCAATGTTCTTCCATGAAGATCATTAAACATGAAATTTTTATTGAAAAGAAAGCCTTTGAAACCCTTCTTTCTTGCAAGCTCCATAGCCACCTCTTTCCCGGCCAGTGCACCAAATGAAGAGCACCTTGCCACGGCACCATGAGAACCACGAACCGGCCAAGAGAGGCTGCAAATACATTTGCTGGCCACAAAAACCTGCAAGAAACCTTTCTTCCTCACCAAGAACCATTGCTCCAAAACACACAAGTGAATGGCACACAAGAAATTGAGAAATTCTTCCATCCTCACTCTCTTCCTCTTCCTCACTCTCCATGAGATCTTGCAAAGGAGCACAAGAGAGAGAAGCAAGAACAAGAAGGCAAGTGTTGTGCCAAAATGAGAGAGGGAGAAATGAACCGTGAGAGAAGAAGATAAAGGAAGAGAGAGGGTGTAACCACCTCAACCTCCCACCTCCTCAAATCCCACGGATGCAACCACCTCCTTTTCCTTTCTTGAATTATGAAATTCAAATTTGCATACATTGGCTAAGGTCTAAGGACCTTTCAATTTTTAGCATGAGACAAAAGGTGTTTGACCTTTCCTTTTCCTTTCAACATTTTTTTAATGTGAGCCTTTTGGACTACACATTTTACATTGCTTCATATAATGATTTTTCCACAAGATGGTACAAAAGCAAAGTGTCAATTTGCAAAGGATGTTTCCATGTTGAGCACATTTTTGTGCCTTTATTTGCACTGATTTCCTGGTTATCAACCATGGCAGCAGGTAATCATATACAAGCTTACCTTCTCTTTTTGTGAAGTTTAGTGTGATGCTCTTTCTTTTGTTCTATGCTCACTATTTTGATCGTTCTTTTGCAAAAATTTGTGGCATACATTGGAGAAAATTGTGTATCTATAAATTTCCATATGATTGTCAGCTCCTAAGAAATATTTGATAATTGGACCAAAATCATGAAGAGATACTCTAGAGGTGAACTTATATCCCATGGAGACATCCTTACACTAGAAGAGGAGATCAATGAAGGTCATCTTGGCCAATAGCCTTTGGAAGCAATAAATTAAGTGTAAACAACAAAATTAGATAGTTTATGGGAGGCAATTATATGATATAGTTCATGCTTTAAAGAAACGGAGGCATTATTCATATGGTGCATGTTTGGCAAGAAATATTAGCTTATCATTAAAATATGCTTAAAGGGTCATAATGCTAGATAAACCAAACTCTTACAAGAGTTTGACTATAGATTCAAAATTTAGTATTTTAGTAGATTCCCTTGGTAGGATGCCTATGATTAATTAATTGAGTTTATTTAGTTTACTAATGATCTACTAGAAACAATAAGAGGAAAATTCTACACATTCCAAGAAATGAGAAGCCATCGCACATGGGATCCAAACAAGAAAATAGTCTTCCCTCTTGGAAGTAAGGAATGATAATGCAAGAAAGCATTTGACCGAATGGCAAAATGTCATTTGTGTAGTAGAATGGACAAAGTGGTTGATTTATTGCAAGATATTGTGATACTGCAAGTGTCCTTGTTTTGGCCAAGAGATAGCTTAAGGAGAAGATTTGGCCACACAACCGAATCTCACAATGTATTGGAAAAAATAAAAAAAATTATATATTACATTATAGGAAAAGATTTGACCACATAGCCAAATTTAAAATTGTATTGGATACAATAATAATAATTACTTCTTATATTGTAAGAAATTTTTTTACTATATGACCCAATCTATAGATTGATGAAAGATCGTGATATCTGTTGTTAGAAGATCAAATTTCATCCTATGGCAAAATCATATATTGCATTTCATGTAATATGCTTTATTGAGTATTAGTAAGTATTATATGGCCATATGCTTATTACAAAATCATAAAGAATATAATGATCAAATACTATAAAAATGCTTTGACTATGAAAATATAGTGTAACACAAAGTGATATATAGTAAAGTATAATATGATGCATAAGAACTTGATAAAATTCTCCAATAATATTAGTGAATGATATAAGAAATATAAGGCCAGATTTAGCCTTGAGACCAAACCTTAAGGTATATAGTATCACACAATAGAAAGAAAGGTTAGTATTTTGAAAGCACTCATTACTGAAAGCATTGCATTCCAAGAGAGTTTTTTCATCATTACACAATTTCATATTCACAACAAAGAGAGTATTTTCAACATGCCACAAAATCATGTTTTTCATATTCACAGCAAAGAAGCTATCATTTGTAGGGGGCAGTTATCAAAAAAGACAAGCACTTCAAGATATCAATCAAGCAATGGGAAAGAAGAAGAACAAGACATTGAATTTCCAAGAGTAAGTACCTAAGCTCATTGCTACAAAAGTAAAGATTGCATTTAATTTTCATAGTGATTCTTATTTGGATAATGCCTGTGATGCTTGATCTTAATATCATTCTATACTAATCATATGAAGGATTAGTAGTGTGATTTATGGTAACTGCATGGATTGAATTGATGAAGAGAGAGTATGCATTAGTGGAGATTAGAAAAGAAGTGGAGAATCACTAGTACCAAATCAGTGTAGTTTAACTCAAAATCGGGAATAAATTAGAGAAGAGTTTAAAACTTGTTGTAGTTAGTAGAAGTAAGCAATCAATTATGTTCGAAGCGTAATATAAATCACTCGTAAACTAGAGCAGACATGATGGGGAGTGGTGATCATTCACTGCTTTGTAGAACTACTAAACATTTGGAGCAAGGTTTTTGATTTGAAGATGCGGGTAGTTTTGCACTATACAATTTGTTTTAGTTGAGATAATGAAATAGTAGAGAGTACTCCAAGGAGAGAAAGGGGATAGAATCACCAAAGATTAAGAGTGCAAAACCTATAGTAAGAGAGGGGCAAGAGAAGTAGAGATGGAAACACACAGGATTAGGGATGCAAAACCTGCAACTGTGAAAATGCAATAGAAAACAGTTAGGTCAGAGAGTTATGCGGAAGAGAGAGGGAGGGGAAGAGAATCTCATTTTGAAAAATTTCATGATTAGTTATTATAAATATCTGAAACCTTGTGAAAAGGATCATTTAATGTATTACACTATTCAAATTACCATAATTCATTATGGAATGTGAGTAGATTTAGATCTTATTTTTGTAACTATTTTTTAATTTCTTTAAAGATTTTAAGTCAATTTTTTAAGTCTTTAAAAATTTTAAACCCTCAAACATTGCCGCTTGGGTATTGCCCCCAAACCCCCATCGAGGGTGCTGCCCCTGGACTTCCATTGGGGGCATTGCCCCTAGGCCTCCATAGGGGGGTGTTGCCCCCCAAACCCCCCATACTCGGGGCATTGCCTCCAAATTCCCATGGGAACGTGTTGCCTTTAAATCCCTTGCTACTACTCTTACCCCTAGATTGCCACTTTGGGGGGGATACCCTTAAGAATCCATGATTGGGATACTGCCCCTAGATCCATAAATAGAGATATTGTCTACACACTCCCTATCCTACCTTGCTAGAGATTCTACTCTCAAATTGTCACTAAGGTGGCTTCTAAAACTCCAATGACATTACACATTACACATTAGGCACATTATATATACATATAGTATATTTTAATTATATTTATTAATTATTAATATAATATGATATTTAATATTTTTAAATATATTTTAGTACTATATTTTATTACATGCACATAGTATGATATATTAATATAATATGATTTAGACTAAAATAGTATAACATAAAAACAAAGTGTAATATGATATATTTTACTATTATGAACAAGTAGATACTAAAAGATTTATAAATCTTTAACCACGATACAAATTATCTTTTCTTCTCACATAGCTTTTAATTGATAACTAAATTTCACTAATCTTTATAGCTTCATGTCATAGGGAATGAAATCTCCTATTCTTTGGAGGTCCTTGTAGTTTCAATGTTTAAGCACGAATGTCAATGTTTCTCATAAAATATATTTACCCTTGTTGTCATGTGGAATACATGAAATAAAGGTTTTGATCATTTGGACAAATATTTTCTTATTGAGATTCCAAAGACTATTTATCCTTATTGTCATGTGAAATACATACAATAGAGGCTTTGACCATTTGGCTAAATCTTATATATACAATAGAATTTTGACTAGGTGGCTAAATATTTTCCTATATACATTATAAAGATTTTTATCATGGTTCTTGTGTTGAATAGATATAGTACAAATTTTGACCATCTATTATATATTTCGCTAATGAGAACACACAATGAAGTTTTTTCTTACACAAAGAGTAGCTAATAAAATAAAGTAAAATCAAGGGCAACTAAATCTATCCCCTTTCTGTAAGATGTTTCCATTAATACTTTGTATTGTGGATGTTGGACTCAATCTATCTAATGCTTCAGTACTTTTTTCTTTTCAATGAAACTTGATACTTCATTGTAATTAACAATTTCATTACTAACTTTACCTTGGGATCAAAGTGAACAACATATTAGTACCCCCTTGTTTTTTACTCTCTTTACCAATTGCTGAGAAGCTTCCTAGAAGGAAGAAGGATTCTCGAGTCAAGAAGAGTAAAAAGACCTCACCTCGAGTGAGGCGGATAAGGAGGGAGTCATCTCCCTCAGCAACCAGCTACTCCCATGATTACTCAAGTTTCTCCTCCTCCTCATCATCTTCTTGTTTCTACTCTCTTGGTTCTAGGTCTCTTGCAATCCACAAACGGATAAAGAAGGACCGTAAGAGGAGAAAGCTTAAGAAGACTAAGACTTTCAAGTCTGGGGATAAGGACATAAATTTTGACTCTTACTCCAATAAGAGAGATCTTGCTAAGGCATTAGCCTTTATCAAGCAATTTGAAGTTGCTTTTTCTAATGGTAATTTCTCCGAAAAGTCCAAGCTAAGGCATGTAGGCATGCATTTGAAAGACACTGCTAGCAATTGATGGTTGACTCTCATTTTGGAGGGAAGGAAACCTATGACTTGGAAAAAGTTCAAGAAGAAGTTTTATGCTCAATTCTTGCCTCCTGATTTTAAGAATGATGTCAAGAAGGAGTGGGATTGACTAGGCTAAAAAGAGCATGAAAAGGTCACTATTTATGTGGACAAGTTTTGGTCTACTCTTCTCAAGGTTACTCCTTTCATGGAGATCAACGATGAAGAGAAGAAAAGGAAGTTTGAAGCTGGCCTACTCCCTCATTTACACAGAACCATGAAGGTGTATCCACATGAAACCTTATCTCGCATGATGGAGTCTACCATCATAGCTGAAAGTTTACATACACCTGGTATATCTCAAAAGTTGGAGATGAGTTCTTATAGAGCTAGAAAAGAGCAGCTCTATGATCAACCAAGAGAGAGGACTAATTGAAGAAGACCTACCTTTACCCATGACCAATATTCAAAGCCATAGGGTAACAAGAAGAAGCGCAAGTATCTCTCACCCTCTAAGATACAAAAGTACAAAGAGGAAGGAAGGTGCTTTCTTTGTGGTGAGTTAGGGCATATGAAGCATAATTGTCCTCACAAAAGGAAGGAAGCAAATGTGGTTAAATATCCTCCTCCGCCACCCTCAAATTCTGTTCCGGATGTGCAAGCTAACACTCATTCAAATGATAAGAAAAGAAAACTCTTAAAGGGTTGGGAGACACTCAACAATCAACAAGTTTTGATACTCTTTGATCCAGGGTCCACAGATAATTTTGTGTCAGCAGATACTGATGAAAGGCTACAAATTCCACTGGATCGATTGGGAGCACCAATTGGATCAAGTTCGGCATTTGAAGTACTTACAACCAATTCTACTCCTATTCAAGGGAAGTTGAATCTTAGAATTGGGGATTACCGCGACCAAGAATATTTTCTACTTGCACCCATAGGTAACTGTGATGTTATCTAAGGCATGCCTTGGCATTACAAGATTAGACCTGTTCCCAATTTTGTTAAGAAGACCCTTGCATTTCAATTCAAGGGTCGGAACATAGTATGCATTACGGATGCTGGAGATTGGCCTATGCCAATGGTTAGTCATGTTAGCATTTCTAAAGAAATGAAGAAAGCTATTTCTTCGTACATGATTTTTGTGAGAGAGTCAAAAGAAACTAATGATTCAAGGGCACTTGGTGCCTCTAATGAACACACAATACCAACTAATGCTTCTAAGTCTCAAACTTTAAAAGAACCCCTCTCTTTAATTGATCAAGCTAGACATGATTTTGTTAAACAATATGAAGATTTTTTTAGTGATTCACTCCCAGGAAAGTTACCTCCTAAGCGCCCGGAAGATCACACAATTAATCCTATCCCAGGCAGTTCAACACCTAACCAACCACCTTACCGAGTAAGTGCAAGTCAGCAAGAGGAGATCCTAACACAAGTAAACGAATTGTTGGAAAAAGGGTTAGTTCAACCTAGCTCTTCTCCATACTGCTCTCCAGTCTTACTTGTTCAAAAGAAAGACGGTTCTTTCCGTATGTGCATAGACTACAGATCAAGAATCATTTTCCTATCCCAAAGATAGATGATATCTTGGATAAGTTGCAAGGGGCTAGTATCTTTAGTCGCATTGATCTCAAGAGCGGCTATCACCAGATACGGATAGCACCTGAAAATGTTCATAAGACAGCTTTTCGTACGACATTTGGACTATATGAGTTCTTAGTCATGCCATTTGGTTTGACTAATGCACCCGCCACATTCAATCAAATGATGGAGAGAATTTTCAGACCTCACTCAAAGTTCACATGTGTCTTCTTTGATGACATTCTAATATTTTCACGGTTTGAAGAATAGCATAGAAAACATATATATATTGTTTTTCAAGAGCTTCGCAAGCATAGACTACACATCAATACTAAGAAGAGTGAATTTTTTCTTTCAAAAATCCATTACTTAGGCCATATTGTTTCTCACAATTTGGTGAGAATGGATCCTGAGAAGATTTGAGCCATTGTTGAATGGCCTACGCCTACTTCTGTACATGAATTTAGAAGTTTCTTAGGCCTATGTTCATATTATAGGAGGTTCATACGAGGTTTTGCATATGTTGCATCTCCTCTACATGACCTTACTAAGAAGCAAATGCCTTTTTGCTAGGGATCAAGGCACTTACAAGCCTTTGAAAGAATTAAGTTTCTTGTGACTCAAGAACCAGTTCTCATAGTTTCGGATCTTCAAAAACCTTTTTAAGTTCACTGCAATGCTTCTGGCGATTGCATTGGAGCTGTGCTTAACCAAGGGCATCATGCAATAGCATTTGAGAGCCGACGCCTCAAGGACCATGAGCTACATGCTCCAATATATGAGGAAGAGCTTATGGCGGTGGTACATGCTCTTCAAGTATGGAAACACTATTTACTTGGTGCATATTTTGTTATTAAAATAGATCACCAAAGTCTAAGATACTTCCTCACTCAGAAGAAGCTCTCAGAGAAACAGATCCATTGGACAAATTTCTTATCTATATTTCATTTTCAAATCCTTCACACGTCTTGAACTAAGAATGTGGTAGTAGATGCTCTATCAAGGCAACCTCGAGTGAATGTAATCACAACCGTTTACCATAGCAAGTTCATGGATTTACCCAAAATGTATGCAACTCATTCTAACTTCTCAACCATATGGGATCAGCTTAACTCAGCTTAACTCAGGTCAATCGATTATATCTTACTCGATTCGAGATGGTTATTTGTATCATTATTAAGCAATTTGTGTAGCATTACCATTGAGACACAAGGTAATGGATGAAGCACATGCATCTCCATATGCTGGACATAGGGGCATTCTACCCACTACTCAAGCATTGGAAAGATATTTCTTTTGGCCCACTCTTAGAGCTGACATTGAAAGATATGTCTGTGAGTACAAGATATGCCAAAAAATAAAGTATGACAGGCATAAATCACCTGGTCTACTGAAGCCATTACCTATTCCCAATGAGCCTTGGGAAAGTATAGCCATGGACTTTATCATGGAGCTTCCTCGCGCATACAAGCATGCAATGATGCAATCTTGACTATCATTGATAGATTCAGTAAGCAAGCTCACTTTATACCTCTGCGAAAGATAATCAAAGCCGATCATATGGCTAAGCTATTCATTGCTCATATTTTCAAGCATCATGGCATGCCTAAGTCCATTACAAGTGATCAAGATCCCCGCATGACCAGCCTCTTTCGGCAAGCTCTCTTCGAGAACCTCGGGGAAAAGTTAAAGTTTCCGTCCTCTTATCATCCTCAAACGGATGGGCAGAGTGAAAGTTCTAATTCTATTGTTTTGGAACTTTTGAAATCCTATGTCTCTGATAATAAAAGAGAATGGGAAAAGTATTTGCCTTTAGTAGAGTTTGCATACAATAATACAGTGCACTCTAGTACTGGTAAGGCACCCTTTGAGATCATCTATGGTAAGCCTCATTTACCACCCATTCTTCTTATGAAGGATAAGATATTTGTAGTAGATGAGTTTGTTAGAGACATTGATACAACTTTCACTCAAGTAAAAGCTACTATCCAAAGGACACAAGAGAAGCATAAACGCGAAGCAGATAAGCATCGTAAGTTAGATCTCAATTTGGGACAATATGTTCTTCTTAAGTTTGAAAAGGCTCACTTGAAGAAGCAAAAAGGTCAAAAGGGTAAAGTGGTTAAGCTTTCTAATCGCTATTATGGCCCTTTCAATATCACAAATAAGATAAACAATGTGACTTTTTGTTTGGATCTATCAAGTCATTGGAACATTCATAATGCTTTCCATATAAGTTTGCTACATCTCTATATTGGAGAACCTCCAATGGAACCAATCAAGGAAGATTTACCTCACATAGAAGAAATAGAAAAGTTCCTTGTGCCTAAAAGAATTTTACACCATCAGGACAATACTCTAAGGCCTGGTAAGGTATTACAGAAGTATTTGGTTAAGTTTAAGAATTATCCCCCATTGGACGCTTAGTTTATGATTGAGAGAGAGAACTACAAGACTTTCCAAATCTTCTTAAGGACTATGTATCCCCTCTACAGTTGAGGTCAACTGTTTAGAAGCCAGAGGGATGTCACTAAATTGATTGCTTATTACACATTCTCTATTTAATAAATTCATGTCAATAAATCAATGACTCACTTTTCTTTAAGTGTTGATGATGATCTAGCATGGCCATGAGACCATTTAGAGACTAGTATTCCTAGTGCATCACTTAATGGGGTGATCAGAGCACTATGACGGGGGTATCTGGTACAGGCAGTACAAGTTATGAAGGGGGAAAGAAGTGTCTATCAAGTGTAAGAGTGTACACAAGAACCAAGGAGTTACACATAAATGAAGATGGATTGAGTTCTAAGAAGAGGAAGTGCATTAGCATTGTGTTATGTATTTATGTGTGCATCCAGGGATGCCGAGGAATATTTTACTTGTGTGTAATGAGCATTGCATTCATTTGGGGTCATCCTCTCCCCTACAAGTCAAGGTCTAAGGTCTTTTCTTTCATTAACAAAGACGAGAGAGGGAATTCTCAAGAAATAAGAGAGAGAATTCTCTCATTAAGAAAGACGAGAGAACGTGGTCCTCTGGAAGTGAGGAGAGAAGTGATTTTCTCTTTCTAAGGTCTAATATGACAAGATTTTGTGTGGAATTCAATCTTAAGGTTGAGGCCCAAAGCAATCTAATGAACTCTCCATATCTATGACTCAAAGTGGTTGCATGGACCACAAGTTAAGAGTACAATTTAAAAAGCTATTTTTTTGGAAAATCCATTTTTAAAATATCTCGCAATAGAAAAACGATCTCTAAAAACAGTCCACATTGGTTATCTAAAACAGCGAGATCTACAACTTTTGTGTTGGAAATTTTTTCATCCAAACAATGCACAAAGAGATATCTTGAAATTAATGCTACATAGTGGAACAACCACATCTTGCATGAAGAGAAACTCAACTCTCTCTCCAAGAAGAGAAGCTCTTGAAAGCCTATAAAAGAGGAGGCTCTCTTTGGGTGTGGGAGAGGGGGTGAAGGAAGCATCACTTTACATGTATCCAAGAGGAGAGGAGAAGGTGCAAGTGTTGCGGAAGCCCTACTGAAATCAAGTGTTGCGGAAGCCCTGCTGAAATCAAGTTCCAAGAGAAGAAGAGAAGGTGCAAGTGCTGTAGAAGCTTTGCTGAAATCAAGTTCCAAGAGGAGAAGAGAAGGTGCAAGTGTTGCGGAAGATCTGCTGAAATCAAGCGCCAAGAGGAGAGCCCTACACATATTGTGTAGAAGAGAAGGAGACTCAAGAAGGGTCAAAATGTTCCAACTTCCAAGTTGTGCAAGTGTTAGCCGGTTGTATATCGTGCAAGGAACCGTGATCTTGTTTCCAAGATCTACAAGTAAGAATTGGCTTATGTGTAACGGAGGAGCTTGCTCTTTGTCAATAATATAACTCTAGAAGGGGAGGACTGGCCCATCTTCCAGTCCCTAGTGTATTGCCAATTTCTCTATCTCTCTCTCTACATCTTTCTTTTCTCTCATCTACTCTCCCTTTGTGCCAACATAATATTTGCCATATATATTTTAAGTATATAAGAAAGTCGAGCGTGTATCTCAGATTTTATAACACCTTGAAATATTTGAAGTGCTAAAATACATCACTCTTTTTCTCCATGAAATATACCCATAGCTTCCTTGAACAATCATCAATAAATGTGACAAAGTATTTGTTGCCACTACCAAGAGATACATTTTGTGTAGGCCCCCGAACATCTGTATGCACTACATCAAGTATATTTCTTTGCACTTATCTATCATGCGAAAAGGGTTGTCTTGCTTGCTTATTACCAAAGTGACTAGCTTCGCACACTTTATGAAATTCTGCAACTCTAAATGAAGGCAACCTTGTAACCAATCCTTTGGACATGTAATACATTTGTAGACTCTTTGTCTAGCCCTTATGTAAGGACAAGGGAACCTTTCCAATGTGTGAAATTGGGTGGCATGAATCATCACCCATCTGCACATAACCTGGATTTTGTAAGTCATGCATCTCTCCAAACCATTCAACATGATTGATCATATGATTAGATGTACTTGAATTGACATACCATACATCATCATGTGTCCCCTTTCCTATAATTGCATTCATCATATGCTGCATAACAAACAAACGCTCATTTTTTTCTTCATTCTATCATGTGAAGATGATGCATAGTTTCCTTGCTGCAATTTACCACTATGAATATCATCCTTCAAGTTAGCATAACAATGGGCTACAATATGACCTATTTTGTCACAATAATGGCAAACAATGGCAGAATTTCTAGAACCTCTGTTCTCCCATCCACCTTTTCCTCTAGAGCTCCCCTTGCTTCTAAAGTTTCCTTAAACTCTCAAAACTTGTATTTCACCAAATTGTTGATTTAACCTATTTTGCTGATTATCTCCAACATGTCCCATACCACGTGTTGAGAGTGGAAAAAGACTGAATTTTTTACTAATTTCTGTTATTTTTGACGCGGCTGAATGGTTGATTTTTGATGAATTTTGAGTGATGTTTGGTTGTTTTTGGAAGTTTTTGAGAGTGTTTTGGATGATATTAATTATGTTTTGGAAGCTCATGATGATTCTCAGTAGAAATATGAAGCTATGTGGTGTTCTGGTAGGTTCTGTTGAGGTTCTGATTGGTTATGATACCTTCTGTTTAGCTTCTGTTTTGTTCTGATTTTCTTTTGTATGAAGCATGGATTCATGATTGATGAAGGTCGAGGTCTTTTGAAAGCTTATTGAATAGTTTTTGATATTTTGGAATGGTTTTGGTATGAGTTATGAGGATTTTTTATCAAATACGTGGGGGATATCTACTATGATACTACGTGAAGATTTGTTGTTTTCCTTGTTTTGGTCATCAAAAGAATGAAATAAAATCTTGTTGATATTATAAGATAGATTTTCTTGTAGTAGAATCCCCTTTTCCTTGGTGTTCCTCTTGGGGCTCCATATTTTTGGTGCGCAGCCGAGGAAACTTGCCATCAACAAGCATCAGAAGAGGCTGAAAATGAAGGAAATGGCATTGCTAAGAAGAGGATAATTCAATGGATGTTTGCAAAGTTCCTTCTTCCACTGAAGAGTTGGAGCTTCTTATTTCCAAAGCCACTTTGACAAGAAGTTCATCCCACAATGGTGAAAACATATTACTATCATGATGCAAGCTCTATGCGGTGGGGACTATTTCCTCTTCATGTTGAAGCAACAGAGACATGCATCTTGGTGGCAAACTGTTTGGGAACAAACTGAAGAAAAGAAACAAAGAGAATGACCATCCATGGAAGATTTGGCATTCATTGAGAAGTTTCCAAACATCATCAAGTGGGAGATCATGAAGAAGCTTCACGAGTCGTGGTCTATGGAGGTTCACAAAAACAAGAAAGAAAAGAGTTGGAATTTGTTCGTGGATGCTCAACAGCAAGATACGTGGGATGCTTGGTGCACTGACAACCTTCTATTTGTCCAAATAGCAACCCACTGGAAGTTGGTAGACAGAGTGTTTTTCACAACATACACTATTGAAACCATCAGAAGCTAGTATTATTATAATGATGGCACAACAATGATCCTAAGAAGAATGAGTTTTGATACTTTCAGAACAGAATATCTCCCCCTCTATAGTGGTTTGAAAGCCGAATTTAGAGATGTTGAAAAGAAGGAAGTAGAAGAGATGCTAGCCAGAGAATCCTTCAGAGATTGAAGCCCCTCTCTTATTCTATTCTGTTGAGTACAGACCAACTGGTTGGAGCCAACCCCCTGATGAATGACGCAATCAAGAGGTAAATGTTAGAACGAGTCCAAAGGTATGTGAGAAGAGAGAAAGCAAGAATCAAAGCCGAGAATGAGCTTGCAGTAGAAGCCTCTTTTGAGGTCCTAAAAGAACTCTTTACAAAAGTCCCCATGGCGACTCAAAGTCCCCTTCCTAGTCAAATTCGTCCTAGAAATATTGATGACAGGCCAGAAAATGTAGTCCCATTGCCAATTTTTAAGGGAGAGCACAATGAAGACCCCGATCTTCATGTAGCAGAATTTGTGGTAAAATGCCAAAACCTTGAGCATTGGTTAGCGATATTCCTCGCTACTTTCAAAGGCGTGCCGTTTCAATGGTATGAGAGATAGGCAACAGAAGCGGTCGAGGTAGGGGTGTCCTTTGATGTGTTCTTCCGTGGGTCGACCTAGAAGAGTAGTTAACACTCGATACAAGGTTGGCGCGATATATGTGGGGTCGTATTCCGATGTTTTGATAGCGCGGCGCTGCTGAGTGTTGGTCATTATGCGGCACCCTTCGACTTCCCATTATAGCCTAAGAGTGTACCAATGCCTCAAGAATGGGGAGTCAGTATCAGCAAGCTTTGATAACACTGTGATTTCTTGATCAGTGATAGCAGAAGTGGTTCGCTGATCGTATGACGTGATGAGGCGCTGTTTGATGGCTTGCTCCTTGGAGACCTCGCTGTTGAGCAATATAGCAGCGGAGCGAGAAGCTTTTGCGAATGCAAATTCAAAGGTCTCCCAGGAGCAGGGCATGGTTTGAACTTCAATTGCAAAGGGTTCCTCCAATAATCCTAAGTCCAAGCGGTCGTAGCTTAGTGCTAGCAATATGAAGATGGTGTCTAGTTGTTTAACGAATTCCACCACGTCATCCCCAGTGTCCTCAGCGAGGTCGGCGGCCAGTGCTAAAAAGGATTTGCGTTCATAGGAGGGCGTAAGGCCAACGGGTGGTCGCGGTTTGCTAAAACTAGCACTGGTGACAACGAAGAGTTGCGGTTGGGAGTGTGCTTGAGTCTGCGGTTGGGCTACTTGGATTATGGGCGGATTAGGAGCAGCCACGACAGACGAACTACTGCATTCAAGGATGATTTGGGGAGTCGGGTTGACTTGGTTGGGTGATGACTCATGTGACGGAGTTTGTTGTTTGGACGGATAGGCTTGTGTGACGTTCTTGGGTTTAGGCGCAAATGAGTCGGATGGCTGTGGTTTTGGAGAGCACTGCGGCAAATGGTTTGGATGGTTTATGGGCCTTTGGTTGATCAAGCTTGAGGGCGGCATTTGAGTAGTGCCTTTGGCCGTGTAGGCCTTAGGGATCCACAACCAGGTGTTGCCCACATAGTAGCCTTGCGCATGCAAGAGGGTTTTAGGGACCCATCTTTGCTTGAGCATGCGGCGCTTGTTGTGACTGCGTCCTAGCTTCCTAGATTTACGGTTTTTGGTTGTATGAGGATAGGAGCGTCGATTCTTAGGCAACAGTTGCGGCTGCTTAGGCTGCCATTGAAATAAAGGCTGTTGGGCCTTAGGTTTTGCTATTGTGGGCTGTGACTCATGAAATCTGGGAGGTGGCGGTCACGTAGTACCCCCCTCCTTAGAGTTGGTTACGGATATCTCTACCAGTGGCGTTGCGGACAGTAATGAGGTCGCGCAACCCTTGCTGAAGCCTGTAACAATGCGAACATTGCCTATTGCGAGGTGGATGTGCTGCGACTCATAATCAGCATTGCAATGAGTCTGCTTTTTGAACATTCACTCTAGCAGTGACTCCGTGCTTGCATTTTTAGCATTTGGCAACACGTAAAAAACCATTGGGACAGTCTCAGACTCAATAGAAACAGCGGCTCTGCACTTGCCGAGAAGTGCGTAGGAATGGGCCCCATATGGGCTTGATTTTGCATTAGTGGGTTGAAGTGGCAATCTATCAAGTTGAGTCCAATGATCGTGAGTTAAGACATTGAAGTCTGCTCCCTCGTCGATCAAAGCGTTGAAAGCGCATGTTTGTTTTGCAGTGACCATGATATGAAGGTATGCGGGCTCTACGGCTTCCTCATCCTCATCATCAATCTCACTGATTGTGGCCACTCATATCTTGACAGGTGGTTCTAACATCAAGGGCTTGTGCAAAGGATGGGTGGGAGGGTAGTACTTCTTGACATGACTGCCATTGAAGAAGCCTATGCCCTCATCGTCTAAGGTCTCGAGCTCGACATTGCCTATGCGACTGATCGCACAAACTTTGAAAGGTCCAAGACCTCTAAATTTCATTTTCTGCTTATGTCCCTTAACTGAGTAGAGGAGCACTAAGTCGCCCTGTTCAAAGTCGTGCTGCTTGACATGCTTGTCAAACCAACTCTTGCGTCGGGCCTTCTCACATGTGCATGGGTGGCTAGAAGGGGAGTCTCTGAGAGACGCTCGAGTTCGACCAGGCATTGCATCAATGCCTCCTTCCCTTCCCATCATTCTTGAAGTGCTATTCTCAGGCTAGGAATGAAGAATTCTAATGGTAGAATCGCTTCAGTTCCATACGTCAACCTGAAGGGGGCTTGATCGACAACCGTTTTATAAGTTGTACGGTAAGCCCACAGGGCTGCCATCAGCTTGTTGTCCCAGTTGCTGTGTGAGGCTGAGACCACCTTGGTCAAGACATTGATAAGAATATTATTCGTGGATTCTACCTGACCGTTTTCCTGAGGGTAGTATGGCGAGGATTTGCGATGGATGATGAGAAAGGTGGATAGGAGATGCACTATCACTTCGTTGATGAAGTGATAGCGCTATCACTTCGTTGTTGAAGTGCGTGCCTTGGTCACTGACTAGTTCAATGGGGCAGCTGAATCGCAAGATTACCTGCTCCCATAAGAACTTGGCAATCGTCCTAGCATTGTTTTTTCGTGTCGCTCTTGCCTCTACCCATTTTGTGAGGTAGTCCATGGCCACAATGATGTACTTGGCATGTGAATACTAGGCCGTAGGACTAATGGGTCCTATGAAGTCAATTCTCCATTTTTCAAAGGGTTGTCGTGCGATAACTGGGGTCAACTCCATCTGATCCTTGCGAATTGGAACTTTTGTCCATTGGCACTCGTCACAATGCTTGACGAATCGCACTGCATCGCGGAAAAGCATGGGCCACCACAGTTGAGATTGCAACACTTTTCGTGCTGTGGTGTCTCTGCTAAAGTGCCCTCCAGCAATGCCGTTGTGCGCGTCCGAGAGCACATCGCGCATCTCATGTTCGCATACGCATCTGCGCAGCAATCCGTCTTGCCCCAGCCTATAGAGTTGGCGTGCGATCAGCTGATAGGGCTGGATCTTAAGGATTAATCGCCTAAGTTGAGCTTTTTCCATCGATCGATCAGGCAGTCCGTGTTCAAGCACTTGGACTATGTCATCCGCCCAATATGGCATTAGATCAACCTTGAATAAATCTCTCTCACTGGACAGGTTAAAGAGATGGGCGTCGGGAATTCGTCAACAATGCCTTGTCCAGCGACTTCTCCCGTGGGAATGCGTGACATATGGTCAGCCATGTAGTGCTGCTTTCCTTTTCATACAACCACGGAGAAGTTGAATTCCAAGAGCAGAAGGAGCCACCGAGCTATGCGTCCTATAGCGCAAGGTTTGTTTACTAGATAGAGCAGGGCTTGATGGTCCACAAAAAAGGTAAAAGGTGTGGCCAATAGATAGTGCTGAAATTTCTTCACAGCAAACACCATGGCTAACCCTTCTCTTTCTGTCGTCGAGTAGTTCATTTCCGTCTCAGTGAGTTGTCTACTAGCAAAGCTCATTGGATAGTCTAAGTTGTATTTGCCAGGTTGGCACAACACTGCCCCCACAGAAAACTTAGAAGCATCGATATGCACGTGGAAAGTAATGGTCCAATCTAGGGCTCCTAGAATTGGTGCTTTGGTTAGAGCCTTTTTCAACTCAAGAGGAGATGGTGAAGAGCTTCACCCTCTTGATCCCTCACTCTCACACACTCACTTCCTCACACTCTCACAATCCCTCTCTCAAGAGCACACAGAAGCAAGAAGATGAGGAGAAGAGAAGAAGAAGAGAGCTCTTGTTAGCCACACACCAAAAGAATGAGCTCTCATTCACTTTTTGAACTTTATATATACAAACCCTAGAATCCCATGGGCACCCATCCCTTTTTTACATGACCGGCCCTTGTGGCAAGGTCTTTCTTCCATTTCCCTCTTTTAGCCTTATGCCTCTAGCCTACACCCGTCTAGTATTTTACAATTGGCATAGGAGGGATCCTGGTGCTCTTTTACAAGAGTTTTCCGAGTTTTTTGAGGTGCCCTTCATTTAAAATTGCGCTTTTTGCCCCGGCTTAGCTTTGGAGGTCACCTGCGTGTTTTTGCTCTTTTTCCATGTTTTTTCTGCTTTTTCCTTCCTTTTTCCGCCATCTCGGCTTGGGGTTAACATTGGGGAATAGGGACTATAGCAAAATCCCAAGGGTCACTATCATCAAGGAGATACTCCATGATGCGGCACAACCATAGATGGTAGTTCATCACATCTAACTTATTGGATGCAGAGCAAGAGGGTAGGATAGGCACATGCTCAAGAGATGCCATCTTCCAATCAAGGACTAAAAGCCCCATAAGAATATATCAAGAAAGAGTAATAAGAAAACCACATGATCCCTCATAACATACACATTGGCCATAGATGTCCTTCAAGAAATACCTATAAGAAGACAAAGAAGATGCTACCACTGGAATAGAGGTGAATAATAAGAGGTGCCCTCAAGATAATCAAGGTCCAGTGTTGGGCCATAGTACAGAAGACTAACTAGGTCAAGGTAGACAAGGAGTATCTAATGCTGAAGGGAACACACAATGCAAGGTTGAGAAAAGGGAGTAGTAAATGCATAGGAAAATACGTCTTCAACCTATAAATATAGCCAATCCATGGGATGATAAAAGACCAAAAGTGCCAAAAAATGGTGTACTTGCAATAAACGCAAATCTACCTTGTTGTGGCCTGAAAAAATAGGCTATTCAGCATAGAAAAGAAGTCTCCTTGGCCAAAAAAGACCATCTAATTTAAAATATAGTAGACAGAGAATGTTTTCCACTTGTAAATAGGCTACCCAATAGACAACAATGCTGCTGAATTGAGAAGAGCTGCCACCCATCCTTAAAAGTTGTTGCCTAGCAAAAAGGAGATTGCTTGGTAGTAAAATGCAAATTCGGTAGGGGGGTTTACCTACAAAAAACATAGGTAATGTAGGGCCTATTCCTACAATAAGTATGCCAAGGGTATTTGCACAAAATTGCATGTCATGTAGGACTTGGTTCTACAGAACATGTGCCAGGGGCTACCTTCAAAAAACACAAGTTTGTTTTGGTGTAATCCAACCAATAGAACGGACCCCTAACCTGTTTGACACCACCTATGTGTAGTAATGATACGGCCTAGCTTGGTAGAGGCTACTTAAGAGAAAAACACAACTTGTCTTGGTAAACATAACCTAAAGAAAGAGCTAGAAATAGGCCGCCCTACCCTATTTGACTCCAAGTGCAAGGTTTGCAACACGTGGGGATGACACATGGTAAATTTTGTTGTGGATAACATGGTCCTCTTCAAGATCTCTGGCTCCCACACATGAATTTGATACAATGGAGAGTATGCAATAGAAATAGGAAAGTGAACACATATGGAAGAAGGAGACAAAGAGAACACAAGAGAGAGGAACAATGTGATTGTAATGGCTAAATGTACAAGGTTGTAATAGTCAGCCCCAACATGTAGCTCTATGTGTTAGTGTGGGTGCTAGGCAGTAGTAGGAAGATGAGTAAATTAGGAGGATTGGTTGATCACGAAGGATCAATAATGGTAATGGATATTAAAAGTGGGAGGAAATGCTACCTATATATAGACAAAAAAGATTAAAAATCCTTGAATCCGTGAAAAATAGCCAAAAGTGCACAAAAAGAAATGCACTGATGTACCCTTCAATTGTTGCATGCTATTTAGCTAGCTATACAATAACAAAAGGCTCCTCCTGAAATATCACAGTGTGTAAGTACCTTAACAATCTACTCAAGCTATTTATGCATTTTCTCCTCATGGAAAACAAAATCATGGCTACATATGACCTTCTGACCCTGCAAATCCCAAAGGTGATAGCTCCTCTCACCTGCATCCCCATAATATACTTAGAAACATACAAAAAAATAGAATCCTTCAAACTCATAAAAGGAAAGGATAAACCTCTAGAGTTGAGCTAATCCCACAAGGCTACCCAATCCATAGAAGTCCCATCTGCTAGATCCTCCTTAGGATAAGGGATAGAGTTTGAGACAAGAGCCCAAAGATTGAAGGTGTCGAGTATGCACTTTGCCTTACATGACCACAATGAATAGTTTGAATCATCAAATTTTTCTTATCTGGGTAATGAAGAGTGAGATATTGAGAGAAAGTGTGTTGTATGTGTGTATGAGGGACTAAATGAGTGAAGCTCTTCCATCTTATCTCCAAGCTCTCTCTTTCCATATCCATGTCTTTCCTCATGCATGTGGAGACTATAGAGCATTGAGAATTAAAGTGCAATCATTCGTAGAGCTTGCATTAGGGAAAATTTTAGGTCTTTAAAAATCCTTCTAAGGGAGTTTAACCAAAATATTCCCTCAAAAAATGGGGGCATGATAGAATTTTTGTAAATAAACCCCAAACTTGTCAAAGATTGCATTTTTAGAACCTAGTCTTTAAGAGATTTCCGATGATATATGGGATGATAAGATTTGGAAGTGCAACAATAAAGTTACATCAAAGATTTCCTTTGGCTTAGGGAATATTCCCATAATAGAATCTTTTAAGACAAAAAAGAAATCTTTCTAGATTCTAGCCTTGTCCAATCTTGAAAATCCATCATGCTATATATCACCAAAAAGCTTTGGAGAGTAGGTTTTAAAAATACAATCTCCAACAAGTTGGAGCTCATTTGAAACATTTTACCTTGCCTCCATTTTTTAAGGGAATAGTTTGGTCAGACTCCCTTAAAGGGTGTTTTTAGAGCCTCAAGTTTCCCCTAATGCCATGCACTTCTATCATGCTTGATGGAATGTCTAGCAAGCTCACTACAAGCAAATGGTTATGCTTATAGATTTTATGAGTGGCTAAGTGAGAGCTAGCCTAAGTAATTCATGAAATATTGGTGGAAGCACAAGCAAAAGCAAGAGAGAAGCAAGAGATATGGAGGTTCAAGAAAAGAAGAGGGAGATCAATGTGCTCCAATACTCACAATGTTTGACATGCCTTTCCTTATTCTATTGTCATAGTAAGAGTAAATAATAAAATGATGGGTGGCGAGTGACTACCACCTAGAGTGTATATGTGTATAGGTTGTAAGTACAAGTAAATGTAGGTAGCTAGACACAAGTGGCCTTTAGCCCCTAAAATTTTTCCACTTAAAGGTAAATGTGTCCAAGTGTGAAGAAAACAATAAAAGTGGATCAAGGTTTGCCACACCAGATAGCCTCCTTGCAAGCCTCAACGACTACAATATACTTGGACTTGGTACATGATGAGGCCATGCATTTGGCACCTTGGACATCCAAGAATTGGCACCTCCAGCAAAGGTGAAGACATAATAGAGATGTACTTCCTACTATCTGCATGTCTTACATAATTAGTTTCCATGTAGCCTATGACTCGAGTATCTTGGACAGCATAACATGTGTAGATATTTGCAATGTCCTTAAGGTATCTCATGATATCCTTCATGGTATCCCAATGTTACCTGCTAGGTATTTCCATATAATGGCACTCCAATTTCCTGTACTAGGTGTTGCTAGATAATGAGCCAGAACTACTACTACAATTATATATCTAGTGGCTATCATGTCATATATCAAGATACCCATTGAAAAATGTATATAGAATCTTAACCATCTCGGCCTTTGTATCATCTAATTGGGGACAATATTCTTAACTAACATTTAGATGAGAAGATAATGGGTAGTGAATAGGCTTACAACACTGCATATGGAACTGCTCAAGGACTTTATGAATGTACTCATTCTATGACAAGTAGAGGATTCCTTTTATGAATGTACTCCTTCTATGATAAGTAGAGGAGTCCCTTAGAGAGATTGCATGTAATACACATACTAAGTATATGAGAGACATGCCCATATCCTTTATCTCAAAGATTTTCTTGAGTTGAATCTTCAAAGCATCCAGCTCATCATCATGAGCACTCTTAGCAATCAACACATAGCACCAAAATGATAAGGCATGGTCATGGGTCTTCTTCTTGAAAAGATACGTACCTACAAGAGTAACCTTGTAAATTCATAAAGGCATCAAATTTATGATACCATTCCCTAGATGCCTATTTAAGTCCATAAAAACTTTTGCTCAACTTGCATAGTAGGTATTCCCTACCCATTTACTCAAAACCCTTAGCTTGTTACATATAAATGTCCTCACGCAAGTTCCCATGAAGAAATGCCATTCTCACATCCATTTGGTACAAGTCTATATCCATCTATGCAACCAAGGCTAGTGCTAAGCATAGGGTAGTCATCTTGACCATAAGAGAGAATATCTCATCAAAATCAACTCCCTTCTCATGCTTAAAACCCTTAGCAATGTGTTTGGCCTTATGTGCTAGCTTGGGATGACCAAGAGTACTCTTCAACTTGTATACCTAGTTGTATGGCAATGCATGTTTTTCATTAGGCAAAGAAAGTAAATCCCATGTATGGTTTTTTGTAGTGAATCATACTCAGATTGCATGGCCCTCTCCCAAGAGTGACTATTACATCTGTGCATAGTCTCCTCATAAGTAAGGGGCTCACTAGCATTTCTCAATATGACAATGCATAGAGAACTCAAAACAACCAAGAGGATGTGAGTCTCTAGTGGAGCATCTCTAAATTCATTGTCGGGCCTATATGGCTTGTCTTCTCTATCCAACGTCATGATCTTACACAATAGGAGTCATTACATCATCAACAAATCTGTAATAGGCTATCTAACTCGGCCTAGCTATACTATAATAGGAGGCTCCTCTTAAAATATCACCTTATGTACCTTAACCACCCACCCTAATTTCATATGCATCTTTTCCTCATGGAATATAACATTGTGGTTTTGAATAACCTTTTGATCCTATATATCCCAAAGGCAATAGCCCATCTCACCTACATCAACATATCCAAGAAAAATGCATTGGAAAACTTTGTATCCAATGTATTATTCTTATATCTGGGAATATAATGGAATATGTCCAAACCTTATGTGAATAATCATCAATAAATGTGATAAAATACCTAACAATACCTAATGACTGATAGGGCATGGGACTATAAATATATGAATAAACAAGAGGTAAAGGCTCACCCATACATATAGAGCTAGATTTTTTTGAGAGTTACGTGTCTACCTAGCATATAAAAATTGATCACAAGAGTCAAAACATGAGTAGTCAGGTGGCAAATACTACATGAGTGAGTACTTTCATTCCTTTCAGGGATATATAGCCAAGTCAACAATGCCAATGAGATATGTGAGGAAGATTAGTCATGCGCAAGAAATGATCAATAGATCCAAATATAAGAAAAGGGTATAGGCTACTAACCTTGGCACGTCTAGCAAAAATAGAACTACCATGAGTGATCTTCTATGCAGAATTATCAAAAGAGAATGGTACCTCTCATCACCCAACTAGCTAGTTTGAGACAAGGCTTTTGGTCAAAGACAATACATTATATATGTCATGAAGCACAAAAGGAGCACTATACCAATTAACATCACCTATAACAATAATATCCAATGTAGTGTCATCTCCTAGTCTAACTGAATCCATAATAGTATCATAGTTATGAAACTAATGATGATAAAGGATAAGATGGAATAAAGCCCCCAAATCAAGAAGCCAACACTGAGAGAAAGATGACATAGCATATGTTAACCTTAGAACAAGAAAAAAGTGAAAAAAATGGAGAAGCGCAAGTTAAGAGCTAAAAGAGGCAGCCTAGAAGGAAATCAAACACAATGGAAGAAGCAAGAAGGGAAACAGTCGAAAGCGCAAGGGCAGCCTCAAAAGCTAAGTCAAAGGCAAAAGCACATTTTTAAATGCAAGGCGTCCCTAACACTTTTTGTAAAAGAGCACCAGGCTTCCTCCTATGCAAATTGTATAGGTAGATGGGCAGTAGGAAGGAAGCTAGGAAGATAGGAGGACAATGGGAAAGAGGGCCTCGTCAAAAGCACAGATCTAGAGCATGATAGCTATAGAGGATGGAAGATGAAGACACTACTCATGATGACACGGACTTAGATAGACTAACTGTTACACAAGTGAATAAGGTTCCAAGATGGAAGCTTGGACTCATAAAGACATTCTTGTGTAAGATGGACAATGAGACTGACAATGACTCAAACTAATAGTTCCATTGCATTTAAATGAGTGTCATATACATGCTTATATAGCATTTGGATAGTACCTCTCTACCTCACTATGCTTATGGGATTCTGTTGTCTCTTCCTAGAGCATACATCATATGTCTATCTTCCATACAAAGCCACTTATGGGCAAGCCTCTTTTGGGCACACATCCAGCCTCTATGGGCATACATATTAAGCATCATTTTGTCAAGAATCGTGTGGTGGGGGGACTTGCTCAAGATGCTGCGCCGAACACACACAAAATGCACAAGGAGAAGCTCACTCAAGAGACAAGAAGAGAGATGGAGGCCAAAACGTTTTCTTGCTGATTTCTTCTTCTTCTTCCACACACTTTACAATGTACACAAAGTATAGATAAGATACAACATAAAGGAAAGTGGCCTACTAAGTCAAACAATGCATAACCGACTACACTAGTCGACTGGCGCTATAACTATGCCAGCTGTAAATAGGTGTAACAACTTGAATATAATAAGTAATGAGTCAGTGGCCATGTGTGAGTCATAATGACCACCGACGTGCTAAGTGTAGACATGTGGACCCATCTAACTAGGCGGTCCATCATCAATGTCCACCTGTGTTGAGCTTGTCATCTCAACACTCCCCCTCAAGCTCAACTGCATCTCTGCAACTCCAAGTAAGCTTCGAAACTTTTGAAGCTTCTCTGTACCCAATGCCTTCGTGAAGATGTTAGCTATCTGATCGTGTGTGCTGACATACACCAAGTCAATCTCACTTGCTAGTACCTTCTCTCTCACAAAGTGGTAGTGTACTTCAATATATTTTGTCCTGGCATGGAACACAGGGTTTCTAGCCAACTGTATACTGCTCATGTTGTCACAATAAATGACAACTGGACCTTCCATCTGCACATCCAAATCAGCCATTAACTTTTGTAGCCATACTACCTCACATGCTGCAACAGCAGCACCTCTATACTCAGCCTCTGTACTCGACAAAGCAACTGTAGATTGCTTTTTGCTGCTCCAAGCAACTGCTGCACTACCAAGAGAGAACATGTATCTGCTGGTAGATCTTCTATCACACATACTACCAGCCCAATCTGCATCTGTGTATCCAAACACATGTACATCTGTACCTGTCTCATAGAAAAGTCCATAATGTAATGTGGACTTCACATATCTCAATATGCGTCTCACTGCATCCAAATGTGGCTTTCTAGGTACTTGCATAAACTGACTCACAAGACCAACAGCGTAGCTCAAGTCTGGCCTTGTAATCTTCATGTTGATCAAACTCCCCACTATCCTCCTGAACATAGTAGGGTCTTCTATCTCATCCCCAACATCAGCACTCAACTTTACATTCTGCTCCAACATGACTAAAAGTGGTTTGCATGCTGTCATACCATACTTGGACAGCATATCCAAGCCATACTGTCTTTGGGACAGCCATATACCATCATCACATCTGATCACCTCAATGCCAAGGAAGTACCTTAGCTCACCTAAATCCTTCATCTCAAACTTCTTCTTCAAAAAATCCTTGACTTCAGCAATCCCACTATCACTATCACCTGTAATAATCAAGTCATCCACATAGATGACTATGATGACCAAACGTGCATCTCCCTTTCTCACATAAAGTGAGTGATCAGCATCAGAAACATAAAAGCCAATATTGACAAGATACTCTCTGATCTTGTCAGACCATACTCTAGGTGCTTGCTTGAGCCCATAGAGCGCCTTCTTCAGCCTGCACATATACGTGGGATGCTCTAAATCTTCATAACCTGATGGCTGATCCATATACACTTCTTCCTACAAATCACCATACAAGAAGGTATTCTTCACATCCATTTGCTGCAACCTCCAACCTTTGGCTGTTGCCAAAGCAATCACACATCTGACAGTTGTCATCCTAGCAACTGGACTAAAGGTTTCATCATAATCTATGCCATACGTCTGGGCATAGCCTTTTGCAACCAACCTAGCTTTGTACCTACTAATAGAACCATCTGGATTGTGCTTAATCTTATAAACCCACTTACATCCAATAGCTTTCTTGCCCTTCGCCAATGATACTAGATCCCAAGTCTTATTGGCCTCTAATGCAGCCATCTCCTCATCCATTGTTGCATCCCAATGAGCATGACCAACAGCCTCCTCAAAACATGTGGGTTCAACATCCTCAACTAGTTTCACCATATAAGCATAATGGTGAGTTGTATAACCTTCAAAACCAAATCTTTTCACAGGGTATCTGACCCTGCTAGATCTGCGTACCACGGGATCACTCAATGGAGCCTTTATGTTACTATGAGCTCTCTGTACACCTGGTGTCTTGACAGAAGGAATACCAAGCTCATCATCCAAGCTCTCTGAGCCACTAGAGTCTCCATCAAGAACTGCATCAATGCCATCTGACACTTTATTCTTTCCTTTGTCTTTACTTATAGTGCTACTAGATGCACCTGAAGATGTAGAGCTATTCCTTAGTCTCCCAGACCAAGGACTACCAGATGATGTCTCTGCTCCACTAAGAGTCCGTGATTCTTGCTTTTCAGCCTGCACATGAGTGTCATGATCATCATCATCATCCAATGCATCACCACTAGATGCATACCAACTGCTCATTTCATCAAAGATGACATCCCTGCTCACTCTGAACTTACATGTGATAGGGTTGTACCAGCGATACCCTTTCTACTCTAAAGAGTATCCAATAAAGACACACTTTTCAGCCTTTGGATCCAGTTTCTTCCGCAACTCATCTGGCACATGAACATACGCAATGCAGCCAAACACTTTCAAGTGTGAAACATCAGGCTTCTTACCTGTAAAACATTCTTCGGGGGTCCATGAACTGCAGCTGTGGGTGTTCTGTTCATAATATAAACAGCAGTATGAATAGCCTCAGACCAAAAATGCTTAGGCATATTCTTTTCAGCCATCAAGGTGCGTGCAACTTCTGCAATATGCTTGTTTTTTCTTTCTGCAACTCCATTTTGCTGTGGAGTATACCTGCATGTGAACTGTCTCTTTATCCCATGAGTCCTTAGAAAATCACTGAACTCATTCGAGAGGTACTCTTCCCCTCCATCTGACCTCAAGCACTTTACTTTCGAGCATGTTTCTCTTTCAACTACAGCCTTGAAAGTTCTAAAGTACTCAAATGCTTCACTCTTTTCCTTCATAAAATATACCCACAGCTTTCTAGAATAATTATCAATGAATGTGACAAAGTATGAACTGCCTCCAAGAGATACATTTTGTGCAGGCCCCCAAATGTCTGTATGCATGACATCAAGGATATTTCTGCTTACGTCTCTGTCATGTGAAAAGGATTGTCTTGCTTGCTTACCAAAGTGACATGCTTCGCATACCTTATGAAATTCTGCAACTCTAAATGTAGACAAACCTGTAACCAACCCTTTGGACTGCATTAATTTCAGCCTTTGTACATTTGCATGTCCAATGCGTTTGTGCCAAATTTCAATGTCTATAACAACACATTTTCCTTTAGCATACATAGCAGCATTCATAGTAGGAATTCCAGCATCCAGATTAAACATACGTCCAACTCTACTTCCCTTTGCAACTAACCTGCACTTATCATTGAAATCTTCTACAAAGCAGCCCTTTGCATTAAATCTGAATTGCAGCCCTTGCTCTACCATGTGACCCACTAACACCAAGTTCTTTGTAATATATGGCACATGTAATACATCTGAAAGACTCTTTGTCTTACCATCATGCAAGGACAAGGGAACTTTTCCAATGTGTGAAATTGGGTGGCATGAATCATCACCCGTCTGCACATAACCTGCATTTTGCAAATTCTGCATCTCTCCAAACCATTCTGCATGGCTAGTCATATGATTGGATGCACCTGAATCAATATACCAAACATCATCATGTGTTCCCTTTCTTGTAATAGCATTCATCATATGCTGCATTACAAACAGACGTTCATTTTTGTCTTCATTTTGTCGTGAAGACGATGCATAGTTTCCTTGCTGTAACTTACCACTGCGAATATCATCTTTCTTAGCGTAACATTGGGCTGCAATATGACATGGTTTTCCACAGTAGTGACACACAATACCAGAGTTGTTAGAACCTCTGTTCTGCTATCCACCTCTTCCTCTAAAGCTCCCCCTGCCTCTAAAGTTACCAAGACCTCCTGAAACCTGCATATCGCCAAATTGCTGATTCAATCTATTTCGCTGGTTGTCATTACCACGTCCTGTACCACGGCCTCTTGAAGAGAACCTGCCACGTCCCCTTCCTGAATTGGAGTAGAAATCTTGGACCTGTTCACCACTTTTTTCAGATGTCTCACTCTGCATGTTGATCTCTTCAGTGATCATAAGGGAGACCAACTCATCCAAATCTGGAAATGGCTTTCTAACATATATGGAAGTTACAAAAGACTTCCAAGCCTTTTCATTGTTAAGTCCACCCAAGGTAGACGACACCAAATCATCATCATCGGGCATTGCATCAATCACTGCCAAGGCATCTGCAATGACCCTTACCTTCAATGCATACTCATTGATAGGCATCTTCCCTTTCTTCAATGTATTCAACTCTTGCTTGAGTTGAATCTTTCGTGCCTTTGTATTTACAGAAAACATACTTTCAAGTATGGTCCAAGCTGCATATGAATTCTCTGCATTTCTGATATGTCCCAGCATATTATTGTCAATTACTGTTGTGACAGCCAATACATGACCTTCTTGTCTTTTTCATTCCATTCATTCCGTTGTCGTCGTGTTAAGAGTTAAAGGTCTTTCACCGAGTTTGGGATTCAAGATTCAGGAAGGAAAAATGGATTGGGTTTTGATAAGATTTGGGGTTTAGAAAGAATTTAGGTACAAAAGAGGAATTCAAGCCTTCTCACTTTGTACTTAACATACATGAACAGAAGGAATAAGACTAACTTGATTACATCAAATGCTTCAGGATGCATACATCATTTCATAAAGGATATTTTCAGATTTCTAATTTATTTATGAATGTCAAATGCAAGCTCTATTGGCATTTATTTCATGTACATAGATGGATTTCAATCCTTTGGGTCAAGTATATTGATGCTAGAATCAAATACATCCAAGATTTGGGCCAAAGATACATGAAATGAATGGGAAAAGAATAATTTTAGCTTCAGCCCTGTTTTAAAACAGAAAATTCCGGCCCATAAACAAATTCAAAATGAGTGCATAAACTCAAGAAGAAGCACTATTGATCATCTATGAACAATGTCCTGAGAAAAGAGGTCATTTTCCTCTATTACAACCATTAAAAACCCATGTTTGCTCATAAAAATAGATCAAAATAGTGGGCTGCTCTGTTTATGACTGGTTATTTCAGCCCATAACAGTCCATAAGTCTTCAATATCCTCACCCTTTGCTTGCCCCAAAGTCACTCAAGTACTTGGGCACAAGTCGGGCTTCATTGGACCAAGAATAAGGTAGAGAAGATGAGAGAAGTCGTGCATAAGAGCAAGCTGGATACTCTTCTCTTAGATTTCCCCTCTTTTATAGACAATTTCAGCATGCATTTTCATCAGACCAAAGAGGCAAAGAAGTGGAGCTCTCACCATGTTTACATCTTCAAAAGTTGGGCCTATTCATCTTCAGTTTGCATGCTCCACTTCATGCATCTCAGCTCCAGCTTTCTTCCAGTCTTCCTCAGACAGTGCAGCCCACATTTTGCGCCGAAAAATGCGGGCTGCTCTCTGCTCTATCCCTGGTCACTTTTTGACCAGCCTAGGTCACTTGTTGGTCACCTAAGTCAGTAACTTTTGGTCCCTTGTGAACCTAGTGGACTTTTGTCAGTTTTTGGCAACATTTTTGGGATTTGTCCATATTTTGAACCTGAATTAATGTGATTTATCCAGCAGACTATCAATTACTTCCAGATGTCCAAGTTATAGGTTCCCATAGACTTATTTTTCATAAATGTACATGCTATAACTGCAAATTATATGCTAAATACAAAAGAACTTGTATAACTAAGGTAGATATTGGATAATAATGCCTGTATTTTGTATGCAAATATCTCATACAACTTCCAGTGAAACTCTTCTGTGTTTATAAGAATCTCATGATTTATATCATGGACAGTAAACTCTTTGACATTCACTCCCTCCTAACCTGCACATCCTCCGGCATGTGCCATTTCATAAGATTACAAGTCAAGGAGGGTCTTCTTCTTCATCTTCATTCTCTAAGTCTTTTTCTTCCTGTATGTCTTCAAGTAGAGGACTCATTTCTAAGTCATCAAGTTCATAAGTTAAAGATTCTCTTCGTTTGAAGAGTTTGATTCGTTTCCCAGCTATTGGAGTCTTTATCATGGTCCCATCCATTTCAGCCAAAGAGTAAGTAGCATTATGATGTACTACTTTTACAACATATGGTCCAAACCATTGCTTGGCTAACTTCCTTTGAGCACTATGTTGATTGTCCAAGCTACTATCATAAACAAGAACCCAGTCATTCTCTTGAATAGCTCTTGGACGGAGTCGATGGTGCTTGTCAAACCTCTTCTTATTCTTTAATCTTGTTGTTTTTAGCCTTTCAATGGCTATTTTAACATCTTCTGGCCTTCTTTCAAGTTGCCTTATCCGTAAAGACATCAATTCTTCCCTGTTCATGCCTTCATCCCAAGGCAAGATACTCCATGTAACAATGGATTCCTCAATAGGCATAATAGGTGGCTGTCCATACATGAGTTTAGCTGGCATATATCCTGTTACTACACTATGGGTTGTTCTATCAGCCTATAATGCGAATGGTAGCATTTTAAGCCATTCCCTCAATTTTCATTTGCATGATTTTGCTAAAGCTTTAAGAATTGGTTGATGACCTCTTTCACTCTTACCATTGCCTTCAGGATTGTAGGCTGAAGGAAGAGATAGCTTAATTCCCAATTGGGCAAAGAAATGGCGAGCTTCATCGGCATCCAATTCTCCTCTATCAACAGTTACTTTAGCAACACATCCATACCTGCAAAATACTTCTTCAAGTAAAAATCTACAAACAACATGAGTGGACTTTGTTGTCAAGGCCTTTCCTTCCACTTGATTTGTGAGATCTTCTCTAGCAAGTACTAGATATCTCATGTTCCAAATTCCTGTAGGCATGGTTACTAAATCAATAACCCATCTATAGTGAATAGATAAAGGATAGGTAGGCTAAAGCCCATCTCTATGCTTTACCATAGAATACATTTGACAAGCATGACAAGACTCAACAAAATGCTCAATGTCTTTATACATGTTTTGCCACCAAAATTTTTCTTTTATTTTGGCAAAAGTACCCCATATGCCTCTATGACCATCCTATAGGCTTTCATGGAATTCTTGCATGACCTGTCTTTGTGTCGTTTTGTCACTTAAGACACGAATAGGCGCTCTTCCTTTCTTTTTTGCATGCCTCCAAAGGTAGCCATCTTTAAGAAAAAAACCATAGGCTTTTCTCTTAATTCTCTTGAACTCTTCATGAGTCCATTCTTCCTTCTTTGTCATAGTACTCAAAAATTGGCCAATTTTTACCCAATCATCTGCATAATATTCTTCTTTAAAGTGTGAACAAACCATAACAAAACATGGAATATGCTGTTTACTAGCTGTCCATTGTCCTTCTTTAGTTGATTCATCCATCTTGCTGATGTAAAAGTTGTATTATCAGCTGAATCTATTGTTCTTGCTGTAATTTTTGTTGTACCTGCATTAACAGCTTCATTTATAAACTCTGATTCTTCTTCATCCATATATCTGGCACGTGAAAGCATGTCAGCAACTGGATTATCTTTACCTGCAATATGTTTCAAATCAGGATTTAAGGATTTAATATAAGCTATCCATCTTAGCATGGCTATGTCAGGAGTGGAACAGTTGGCTATCATGCCCAAGAGTGGAAGGCAATCTGTCTCAACTATAACATGTGCGCCCATGAAGTACTCCCTATCATATTTTAATGCAGTTACTACTCCCCAAAGCTCTCTTCTAATTTGAGCATACCTTCTTTGTCATTCATTAAGAACCTTTGCTCCAAAGCGGATCACATGTCTGTTGCCTTCAAGGTCGTCTTGACCAACTGCCCATCCTATTCCAATAGGACTTGTGTCCACTGTGAGAAAAATGGGTTGTCCATTAGAGTAGTTAGCCCTCTTTAAAGTGGGAGCTGAAGTCAGCATTTTCTTGAGTTTCTGAATAGCCTGAGTGTGTTTTTTTGTGCATAGAAACCTTTGGCCCTTTCTTAGAAGCTGATAAAGACTTTCAGCAATATGAGCAAAATGTGGTATCCAAATAAGGTAGAAGACACACGCACCAAGAAATCTTCTTACTTCTGAAACATTTGTACATTCTTCTTGCATCTTACTGATTACATTTATTTTCGATGGAGAAGGCTTTCGGCCATATGGTCCACACATATGACCCAACCACAAGGACTTCTTCAACTCCAAAAACATATTTAGCTCGAGTAAGATGAACTTCTTCTAATTTAGACACGATTTGAGCACAATCATTAATATGATCGAAAACAAACTTTCGACATCCAAGTTCATTGAGTTCTTCATTTTTCTCATGAACTTCACATCCTTTGATTGGAACATCATCAAGGAAAGGAAGAGTCAATTGAGGAATATAATCCCTCAATACTTTATGCATGGCATTCATCATGTGAGCTACTGAATTCGTAGCCCCTTGAGGTAGAGTACACATGCGGACTAGGCCAAGAGGCGTTTTCATTGTAGTAATGTCATGGCTTTCCAAAGTCGAATGAAACTCTGAATATTTTATTACAAAGATATTACTACTCTTTACTATAGAACTGTCTGGCAAGGTGTATACCTGTGCAAATTGGTTGAGATTTTGGGGACTCTAACTGAGCTATTGATGTATGCTATTTGACTTAAATGAGCTGAACTGGAATAAGTTTAGAATGTAGAAGTATTGGTTGAATATATGCAAGCAGTGACTCATTAAAAAGACTATTGGTTTGCAGGGAGTCAGGTGCTATCTATTTTAAGACTGCATTGAATACACATGGCAAATGTTGATAGGACTGACAACATTACTCAAATAGTAGGTGAGAAGTTGGATAATAGCAACTATGCTATTTTTACTCTAATGAGCAAGGCTGTGGTCATCATGGTAGAGGTTCTAGCCATGGTAGAGGAACCCAGTAGCATGCATCTCAGTATGGGCATATTCAGCATGGATTTGCTTGTAGAGGTGGTGGATACTCCCATGTGAGGGAAAGATTTCAGTCTAGGGGTAGAGGATCTTGGCACACTCAGTCTACCTATGAAAATGTAAACAAAGATAAAGATTTCCATTATTGTGGCAAGCATGGCCACATTGCAAAAGAGTGCTAGAAGAAGTAGGCTAATTGCAAGGGTAGACATCAAGGTCAACATGCATCATCTAGTTATGGAGAGCCTAAGACGAGTGAGAGACTATTTGCAATGACTTATGTACAAAACAAGGGCAACTAGGAAGAAAAGTCTAATGATATTTGGTATATAGATTTTGGTGCCTTAAACCACATGACAACACATGGAGAGTGGTTTGATGAGCTAAAAATAGGTATTAATGGCTATCTACGCCACATTTTTCTCAGCATGACACAGCACATGTAGGGATTGTTCCTTTCATTATGGTTTATGGAAAAAAAAAAGAAACTGCATTATGTCTTGTATGTTTCATCAATCACCAAGAGTCTGCTATATGTTGATCAGGTGGTTGAGCAGAACCTATAGGTGCAATTTAATAGAGATGGTTGCTTCATAGAGGAGTATGGAAGTTTATGTAAGTTGGTTGCTAAATGCCAAAAACATGATATGATATTTTTCATTGGATCCAAACATCCTTGAGTCAAATAGTGCTATGTTTGCTCATGACAGGGTAAGTATCCATCGAGACATTGATATATGGCATAAACGGATTGGACATATAAATGTCCAAAAGATAAAAATTATGGAGCATAAGGAGCTTGTTACAGGGCTATCAAGGTTTAAGTATGTTGAATTGGGATGTATATGCTTAGTATGTATGTTTGGGAAATAAGCTAGGTTTCCAATTTTCAAACAAGAATACACATAATAGCAGTAGGCCTTTACAGCTTGTGCACTCAGATGCTTGGGGATCTGCTCATAATGTATCACTTGGTGGGTCTAGCTACTATGTGACCTTTATGGATGACTATAGCATGTACTCATGGGAAGACATCCTAAATCATAAGGATGAGGTTTTGGACAACTTTATGGATTTTAAACATCATGCAAAAAAATAGCTTAACTTTATATCTCATGATTATGGTCTGATGTGGTAGAGAGAATGTGTCAATGGAGCTTGACAAATACTTAGCAAAGCATGGGATTAGGAGACACTTGACTTGTAGCTATACTCCTCAGTAGAATGTAGTGATTAAAAGAAAGAATAGGGTGATTATGGAGGTAGCTAGGGCCATGGTGAATGAGAAGGACATGCATTTGTCTTATTGGGTTGAAGCAGCACTTTTATGACTGTCTATGTCATGAATAGAACACCTATAGTAGGAATACATGAAAATACACCTTATGAGCAGCTCTACAACTACAAGCCTGACATTCGACATTTGAAAGTATTTGTTAGTCTTGCCTATGTTCATGTTCCAAATGATAAATGGACAAAACTTGACCCTAAGGATGTGAAGTGTGTTTTCATTGGGTACTCATAAGAAAGGAAGGCATACAAGTGCTATGTTCTGACTACATGTGAGACATTACTCAGCCATGATGTGGTGTTTGATGAGTTAGAATCTTGGTGTGGTTCTAAGTAGGCTACAATATATGATGACCCTTCACAATGCACATATGTTGAAAATGGACAGCAATGCACTATTTCTACCAGTGGACCTACTCAAGATACATTTGACCATGTAAGTCCTTGCACAGGAAGGCTATGAATCCATGGGTCTCCATCCAATGACATGGGTATGTCAGTGAGGGGGAGAGGTAAGGGAAAAGATAAGGTTTTTGATGGTGTTACAGGTTCATGGACTTCAGGATATGACTCTACTAAGGGTCTGGATAACGAGTTTAGCGTACATATAGTGTTTACACTTGGAGTTAAGTAGAGATATATACCACCTCATGAGAGAGTAGAACCTCATTCACCTCAGTTTGCAAAGATTGTAGGGAGAAATGAAGCCTGTGGATAGGCTTGCCTATAGTAGATACTCAGTGAGACATTATGTATACATGGTAGAAGTGCAAAAATACAAAGAGCCTACAGCTTTTGCAGAAGCAATGAAAGATGAGAACTGGTGTGAGGTTATGGATGATGAATCTATGGATTTGATAAAAAATAGAATAGTTTGAGATTTGGTTGGGAAAAATGCCTATTGGATACAAGTGGGTCTATAAGGTAAAATGTTAGTCTAATGGCTCACTACAGAGGTAGAAAGCCAGATAGGTAGTGAAAGGATATGCCCAATAGTATGGGCAAGATTATGAGGAAACCTTAGAAAACCTTTAGTCTAGTTGCTAAGATGGCAATAGTATGGATTGTTATTGCATTTGTTGCATCCAAAGCCTAGAATCTTTAATAGATAGACATTAAACATGCATTCTTGAATGGTGATTTGGTGGAAGAGGTTTATATGGATCAGACAGAGGGCTGTGTGCATCCTGACTATCCATCATATGTATGCATATTGAAGAAAGCATTGTATTTCTTGAAGCAAGCCCCATGGGCATGGAATGCAAGGATGAGTTCCTACTTGCAAACACTTGGATTTCAAATGGCCAAAGCTTATCACAGTTTATTTATCAAGAAAATAGAGACAAATATGTGATTTTTGTGATCTATATAGATGATTTGGTAATCATAGGTGATGACATATAGGGCATTGATGACATAAAAGCCATGTTGCAGAAAGAATTTCATATTATGGACTTTGGAGAGCTGAAATTTTTCTTAGGGATTGAAATTATGCATACACCTATCATGGGATCTAGATGCTACAGAAATAGTATGCACAAAATAGGTTGGAGAAGTATGGCATGCTGGAATGAAAGCCCATGGACACACCATTGGAGTAGAATGCAAAGATGGCTGTTGATATAGGAAATGTAATAGAGAATGTGATTATTTATAGACAAATGGTTTTGGTAGCCTGATATATCCTACTATCACTAGAATAGACTTGAGTCATGCAGTTGGGTTGATCAGCCAGTTTATGCAGCATCCAAGGAAACCTCACCTAGATGCTATGAGAAGGATCTTGAGATATGTGAAGGGTACATTGCCTTATGGGACATTTTATTAGCATGGTAAGCCTATTAATCTTACACATTATAGTGAGAAAGTTAGGTTGACTATGTGTATGACATAAGATCAACTAGTGGATATGCATTTGGTCTTGGAAATAGCATGGTCAGTTGGAGTAGTAAGAAACAACCTAATGTGGGTCTCTCAAGTACAAAAGTAGAATACATGGGTCCAACATTAGCTGCATGTGAGGCTGCTTGGCTGGTTAAGTTAATGGATGACTTGGGGATTTGTGTGGATAAACTAATCAAGTTGTATTATGATAACATGAGCAATGTGCTCCTGGCAAGCAATCTAGTTTATCATACCATGTCAAAACACATAGAGGTACATTACCATTTCATTAGGAAAATGGTGCTTAGAGGTAGGATAGACCTCATTCATGTGAAGATTGAAGACCAAGTGGCTGACATCCTTACCAAATCATTTGGTAAAGATAAGTTCACTCATTTTAGATCATTTTTTGGGATACAGGAAGCGACTTGAGCTTGAAGGAAAGTGTTGGAAGCTATGCAAGCTTAGTCCATCGTACCTTATCTAAAACCTAATATAACAACTAGATGCATGGTACCGGCTAACTCTAGTTAGATTGCATGTTTACTTTAGAACTAGTTTATTTGTACTTTGATTTTCAGTATGTGATGAATAATGAAGTGAAAAAGAGAGTATATTGCTCTCTCAATTTTTGACCCTATTTCTATCTCTCTCTCAACTTTAACATAGCAACCAATCTGGCCGTGTATCTTAGCTTGGGGCATCCAAGGGTACTTTTCAACTTGTACATCCACTTGCATGGCCAAGCATGCTTGCCACTAGGCAAAGGAACCAAATCCCACGAATGATTTTTCTATAGTGAGTCTTACTCTGATTGCATAGCCCTCTCTGTAGAACAATAGATAGACTTGATTTTTCTATAGTGAGTCTTACTCTGCAAAGGAACCAAATCCCATGAATGATTTTTCTATAGTGAGTCTTACTCTGATTTTTCTATAGTGAGTCTTACTCGAAGGTAGTCAAGAGTGTATTTCTTGGATATACACAAGATAGGAAGGCTTACAAGTGTTACAATCCCTCTACTCGGGAGACCTTGATCAATATGGATGTAGTATTTGATGATTTGGCATCGTGGTATGGTGGTCCAAATGCGGTGGTTTTTTATGCACCGGCTAGCTCTACTCATGCTGAAAATTATCCTTCCACTAACACTACAGTGAGTGGACCCATAGGTAATAGTTCTTGAACAAGACGATTGTGCACTTATGATTTTGCATCCATTGACATAGATACGTCAGTGTGAGGGGGAGATTGGATAAAGGTAAAGAAAAGATGTTTGATGATGTTATTGGCCTGCTTACATCTGGATATGAGTCACCTAGTATTGAGAGTCTTGATAATGAATTGGGCATATCATCAGTTATTTTGCCTAGTGTAAAGCAAAGCATGTATATGCTGCCTCATGAGAGGCAATTGCATAATGAACCACAACTAAGAATATCAAAAAGGGATAGGAAACTAGTTAATAGGCTAACATATAGTGGATATTCAGCTAGACATTATGCATACATGACTAAAGTGATGGGATACAGAGAGCCTACCAAGTTCAGTGAGGCAATTGGAGATAAACATTGGTTGAAAAAATGACACATTGAAATTCGTTAGTCTACATGAGGGAAAAATATACATTGGTTGTAAATGGGTCTAGAAAGTGAAGTCCAAGGTAGATGATTCATTGGAAAGATATAAAGTCCAGTTGGTTTGCAAAGGGATATGGACAACAGTATGGCTTGGAGTATGAGGAGACTTTCAGCCCAATTGCAAAAATGGTGACCATGAGAATAGTTATTGCATTAGTAGCCTCTAAGGGATGGAAGCACTAGCAAATGGATGTAAAGAATGCCTTTGCAAACAGTGACTTGATTGAGGAGGTATACATGGAACATCCTGAGGGGTATGTAAATCTTGGCTACTAGAAACATGTATGCATGCTAAAAAAGGCCCTGTATGGGCTGAAATAGACACTGAGAGTGTGGAACACTCACATTAATATGTATTACAATAGCTTGGTTTTTAGATGGGTCATGCAAACCATAATTTGTTTACAAAGAAGATAGAGAATGGCTATGTTTTCTTCGTGATTTATGTGGATGATGATTTAATCATTGCTCGAGATGTAGGATTGTTGAAACTAAAGCAATGTCATAGGCTAAATTTAAGGTGAAGGATCTTGGAGAGCTAAAATATTTATTTGGGACTAAGGTTGTGTCAACACCTCATGGTAAATGGTTGCTGCAAAAACAATATGCTCATGACATGTTATTGAAATATGGGATAATGGAATGTAAACCTATGGAAATACCATTGGATCAAAGTGTTAAATTTACAGTTGATGTTGAAAGTGAAATAGAGAATATCACTATGTATAGATAGATGGTGGGTAGCATGATCTGTCTCACTATCACTCATCCTAACTTGAGTTATGTACTGGGGCTAATTAGCACATTCATGAAGAAGTCTCATAAGCCAAATTTAGATTCTATCAAGAGAATCATGCAGTACATGAAGGTTACTACTTACTATGGACTATTTCATGTTATTGGAAATCACTTGATTTGACAGGCTATACAAATGCTGATTGGGCTGGTTGTGCCTATGACAGAAGGTTAACTATTGGTTATGCTTTTCGCCTAGGTAGCAATATGGTCAAGTGGATTAGAAAGAAGCAACTGACTATTGCTTTGTCTAACACAAAGGTAGAATACAGGGGTGTAGCCTTAGTAGCATGTGAAGCAATTTGGCTTGTGAAATCGCTACATGACTTAGGTATACAATAGCTAGGCAACAAGGTCACATTACATTGTGACAATGAGTAGTGTGATGTTGGCTTACAACTCCATCTATCATGCTAGATCCAAACACATAGAGGTCCATTACCATTTCATTAGGGAGATGGTACTTACTAGATAGATTGATCTACTCCATGTGAAGATAGAAGAAAGTAGTAGACATCTTTGCCAAATCACTTGGTAGAGATAAGTTTGTCCACTTCAAAGAGCTACTTGGAGTTTAGTATTTAGCTTGAGATTGAGGGGGAGTGTTGAGATTCAAGCTCATATATCCATCTTATTCCACTAACACTAGAGAGTTGTAACTTAGTTGGACTAGACGTGTGTGTCTTAAACAAGTTGAATAGATTAACTCTAGTTAGTTAACAATGGTTAGTTGCTAGACCTATCTTTTACACTATTTGTAGACTCAATGGTGTGTTATAGATGAATGAGTAATGAAGAAGTAGCATGAGAGTCTTCTACTCTCTAAGAGAGCTTCCTCCATGTTTGTGTCTCTTTCCCTCTCCTTTTACATACTACACTCAGTACATATGCATACCCTAAGCAACACTTTTAATTTTTTATAGTATCCAATTTCTTTCTACCACACCAAATACCTACAAGTTGTGTGCAAAATGATAAGATTTGCAGAGTTCATGAATCTTACTAGATTCACATATGAATAGTCTCAAACTCTCGAATGGAGATCAAAATGCACCAAAAATGCAAATCTAACCATAAAGGCCTAGATCAAAGGTCTATAAAACTCCCTCAATTACTTCAAGATTTTGAAAATAACTTGTGAAATAGAGGTTGTATGAGAGATACCTCCACATTTGTGTACTCACCATTAGGGTTTTAACTCTTATACTTGTGGCTCACAACTCCCTACTTAAATGTTGCTTTGATACCATGAAAAGATGGGGGGAGAGAGAGGGAGAGACCTTTAGCTCTTGCAAGACATAAAACACACACAGAGAATGCATACAAGATAGGAAGCTAAATTTTGAGTCTTTCTCCTTCTTCTTCACTATATGACATACACAATATACAAGCAGTCCATATTGTGAACATGCTACATAGAAAGATGACTAGATAGATACCCCATAGCTCGGTATGCTGATCCAGGTACTGACTATGTTAGTGATATGAGTTCAAAAAGGGTCATCCAGGTACATGAGTGTTAGCTCATGTTGAGCTTGGCATCTTAACATGTGGTGGACTATTCATGGTGTAGTGTACAGTGCACATGAGCATAATGCACTAGCATGTATCCACATAAACAACTCATTAATTCATCTCTACATTGTATCTAGGTTAATAGATACCAACCTTAGATATCTTGCACATGTAACATCACATTGTACTGCATAGTGCATTAGGGCACAGATCAATGCAAAATACATAATTCATAATCCACAGTGCATGGTGCACATGTGCACATGCACCTCCCAACCAACCCATCTCATGCATATCCACATTCGTTCACCCATCTACACATATAGCATCCTAGCATACTAATCCATCACCTCAGTGCATAGTGTGTAATGCATGGTGCATAGATGTACATGGAATAGTGCACAGTATACAATGTGCACCGTGCATTGTGCATATGCACAATACAACACACCTAGTTCCACACACTTGACAAATTTCACTATAGACCATCCTACAGAATCCTTAGACCATAATTGTATATAGGAAATTTGCACCTAATGACTTAGATATCCAATGCACATGCACATATGGACAATACACAATATACAGTGTATAATGCACATACATCAATCATCCACACATTGTTCACATCATCCTACACACACATTCCATGAACATACTTAGAGTGCATGAGTGTTCTTAATCTTTGCATATGATTAAATAACTTCTAATTTAGTGCACACATTTAACTTAGCATGATTTTCCATTCATTGTGCACATAGTCTACTACAACTAGATCAACATAGATAGCTTATCTTGATATAATTGTGCGCTTCATAGTAGACATGCACTCCACAAAAAGGCTATACAATATTGCACTATGTGCTCACACATACATTTAGCCAAGAAATCAAAAGAATCCAAAATTTGAGCAATGTGAGCTAAATGAAGGGCTAAACAAAACACAAGGGCAACTAGAAAAGAGCAACACAACAAAACCAATGAGGGAACACATTAGAAAGACAATTGAAAACTTTGAAACTCAAACTTAGGGGCTAATGAATTAATTAAAGAACTGTTGTGAGTTAAGAGCACCATCACAAAATTTTTTGGAAAATCTATTTGCACACAATGCATCAAGAATTCATAAAAATTAAGACAAGAAAATATTTCTTTTTAGATATTTAAAATATTTTTCAAATATTGAGGAAATGGGTAGGATACCAAAATAACACAAACATAGAAAAATGAGCCAACAATAGGAAGTCTAAGACTTGCAACCACGATGTAGGGAACGATCTTCTTCTTCCACAACTAGTCGAAACCCTAGTCCTAACTGCTCCCTTGATATAGAAAACATACCTATCCTTGACTTGATTAACTATACAATTCATTTAGTCAACCAAGAAATCACAACAACTGTACCAAGCATACAATAGAAAGAGTTGAAACTTTGGGTAGATCCTTGGATGACTTCCAAGTCACCATCAACAACTTCTAATAGGCTATTGACTTTGACATTTTAGTAATGACCCTTGAAGCTATGGAGCAAAAGCTTATGGAGTTGCAAGGGCAAGGGATGGACCCTCTTGACTATAGCTTAGACATAAATAATGATACAAAACAACAACTTGCAATCATGCAAGTAAAAATGGATATTATCCTAAGGATGTTGTTGAATGACAAGGCTATAGGATCCTCATAAGATTCATTGTTGAATCTTATGTAGTAATTCCTATTTGACCACATTGATATGTTATAAGTAGGATATAGCTTAGACCCTCTTGACAAGAATCAAACATACCCCAGGAAACAAGGATCATGCTAAAATCCCATCAGTTGCCAAACAACTACATAAGTACCATTGCCAAAGATGACTATTACAACTTTGTGGAGTGTTTTGAACAAGTTTGTGAGGCAAAAAAGATGACAAGTGTGATGCCAAGCAAGCACAAATGCTTGGATTGTGGCTTAGAGAAAAGAAATGAACTTGGTTCACAAGACTTGGTGCTACAAAGAAAGCCTCATTTATACTGCTTTAGGATCTTTTTATATATCCTTTCATAGAGGTTGGATATGGGGACAATCTCATCACTTGCTTAATGAACATTAAGCAACCAGAGGAAGAGAGCATGTGAGGCTATTTCTCTAAAGTAAGAAGCCTCGTTAAATTCATACTAGTTCACTGAAAGACCCATTGCTAAGGCTATGACCAAATAGTCATCAAAGGAATTTGTGAAGAAAGATTTACAAAACCACAACAAGAACTCAGGCCTAAAATCGCTCTAGGATCAATTATGTGCTTGATAAAGTAATCCACATTGATGACCTACTGAGAGTGGATTTTTGAGCCCGGAATGTGCCTACAATTGCCAAAAAATCTGAAATTTAGGGGAAAAATCTTCAACATCGAAGGCGGCGGCTACAGCTAAGACGATTTTAAGCACCAAGTGAAAGACGGCTTTCAAAAGGTGCCCGAGCAACACTTGCAGACTTTTCATAATTTTTTCAACTGCCATGCGGGATGTTAGGAGCTGCCAGTCAATGCGGCATGCTAAGACGAACGCGCAGGATTTTTCAGAGGCCGAATCGGATCCTGGATGCGGAAGAGGCCAAGAATGAAAAGGTGGATAAAAAAATTAGGCCAAAAGGGGGTGCCCTTTGGGAGGGGGCACCCCCCCCTCCCCCTCAATTTTTCATGGCGTGGCGAGATATGACGACGGCGGCTGTTAAAGGCGCCAAAAAAATCGGATCCCCCCTCCCCACAAATCGAAATGGAGCTTCAACAAAAGCCATAGATGGCAACTTCTCCTTCTTCCTGATCCCATCGCCGGTCTTCGCACGAGATATGGCTGACTAAATGAAGAGATTAGAAACTAGTCTTTCTCTCTCCTCCCTCTCTCTCCTCTCTATGGGTTGTTCATGCGCACTATCTTGAAGGAGGAATCGGGAAGAAGATTGAAGAAAACGGTGATGGAGATTAATGGAGATGCTAAAGATTAATGTGCAGCATTGGATTGAGAGCAATGGAGACTCCGTCTGCTGGTCACGCAGTCATTAAATGCATCTCGGGTTTCGTAAAAACATGGTATGACCATTTTTATGAAGAAAACGAAGGGTTTTTGGTATTTTATGATGGTAATGATGTTCTTATTTGATGAAAATTTGTTTGAGTGCTGGTTGCATCATGATTAATTGTTCTTTATCAGAAAATTTTGATTTTGCAATGATTTACATGCGCTATTTAATTCCTATAAAACCCAAAATGCAGTTTTTAAGTGGTAAAATGATAGTTTTGTCGTTTCGGGCGGATGAAATGTGTTCTTATGGGGGGAAAATGGAAAATAAATTGAATGTTAGTATGCTAAAGTGATTGGAACAAGAAAAATCAGAAAATAGCATATTTTATTGACAAATAAATCAAGAAAATTGAAAAAAAAGGGGAAAATTAGAAATACGCTTCACAAAAATAAGAAAAAATATAATGATTGTGGATGTATGGTAGTGGCAAAGCATGAGGTTTAGCCTCAGTTTGCCCTATCTCCTTGTCAAAGTTTGTGATTTATCGCTTTTCATACATCAAAACATGACAAAATGAACCTTTACACCTATGCAACGAAAGCAATACCTAAACGTAGGGGGTGGGATGTTTGAATGGTGCGATTTGCGTGCTGATTATTGTTGATTTTTTTAATGCATGTCATGATATAGAGTTTGGTGTATTTTAATTAAGAAGATAGTAACATGAGTGTTGTCTCGGTGCTATCCTTACATCGCTGCAACGAGTTAGTGAATAAGCATTGGAAAGCCTGGTTGTACACAACACGTTTCTGATTAAAAATTATATTTGAGCACTTTAGGATCATCCACTTTTGCATGTGCATGTCAACCATGGTATCAGAATACAAAGAACTGGATGCATAGTACCTGTTTTCGATGATGATGACCCACGCTTGAGTGTGGAAAGGCAATCTAAGCCGTAGGATAGACGTTCGGTTCTTGGGAAATCATTTGGTAAGGACACATGGTATCTCCTAGAATACTCTCAAAATGAAAGAGTGGAGTTTGTTCGTTTGTTCTATATGTTGAGCACCGCATCAAGGGGCCAATCCCTGTGATGTAGGAGAGCTGCAGTGGGGCCACGGTGATTCCACCGAGAGGTTGCCTCCCATGTATGTGATTATCGTAGCATTTATTTCCAATGTGTATGGGTTCTCCCTCTGTGGAGTTTATAGAAAGGGAAATGTTGGACTACAAAACTATAAACACATAGATTAAGCTTTAGGACAATTCGTCCTTTAGCAGCAGATAGACGCTCCTGGCCTGCAAGGCCGTGAGGGTGTGATTGTCTATTATGAGCATGAGGTCCAGCTAGTGCCATAGCTAGTGCCGGCCCATTTGAGGTCCCTTCAGTGGCGTGTCTGCCGAGAGCTGCCAACAAGTGGTGGTTCTCAAATCTAGGGTTTTTAGGGACCAAAAAAGTTGGTTTATGTCCTTTGACAAGGACCGTCAAGCCGAAATACAAAAAGCAGAATATGCTGAGAGGGCTAGATGGTAGTTGGAGATTGTAAGACGCTATTCTCCTCAAAGGAGTAGCCCGATACGCATACAAGGCAGTGGTCTTAGTAACCCAACTGTTGCACATAGTCCTTTAGGTGCAGAAGGAAGTGCAAGTTCTTCCTCTCTTCCACCAAGTCAACCCACTTCAAGCGGGGGTATGATCCCATCAGTCCAAACTCCTATTGTCAATCCGATTGTCATCATGGCACAACCCATTACAATTTCTGCAGGGACGCCGAATTTTCTAGCTTTAGGAATTCCTTTTCCCATTTTTAATGGGTTAACTGAAGAAGATGCGGAGTTTCACATTTGTGAATTCCAAAGACTAATGTTTAATTATCGCATCCAAGATGAGGGACATCTTCTGATGTTCTTTAACATGACGTTAAAAGGAAGGGCTGCAGTATGGTATCATAGCATAGAGACTAGAACCATAACCACAATCGACCAATTTTATGCAGCTTTTGAGGAGAATTGGTGCGCAGATCGGTCGCAGATAGCTCACGTGGTGAATCCCGGAAGGTCCCCAAGAACAAAGTACTCTACTTTTTAGCACAAAAACCCATGTAAAAGCAAGCACGACATGAGACAAGAGACAAATTGGGTTCAATCTCCCCCATGCCTTGTGTGAGCGCTTCACAAAGCATGTATTTAATGTATATTTCCAATCTTTATGCTCAAAAATAGCCCAATTACAAAAATATGACAAGCTTTTAGCTTTTGAGTTTGCTTTCTACCAAAAATAGGAAAATAAAGCTAATGGACGGTGCCCATAGAGTTTGGCACGCCCAATCTCAATGTCCAAATAGAAATAACATATCCAGGCGCATAAGCGCATATAAAATAATAATAAATAATCGATGTCTCTATAGACATAACAAAATATAAGCGTGGCGCCTATCAAAATCTAATCCAAAGTCGAAAACCCGCTAGACTCCAATGCTTTCCTCCGCCACTGCCGCTATCTCTACACATCAACTGAAGCATTCACAATTGTTAGTAAAATAACACAATTAAACCGACAAAAGTGAATACCTAGCAGTCTTCAGCTACATAAATAAATCAACTGGTTAGAAATAAATCCTAACCTTAATTTATTACGAGTGTGCACTCTAAACTCATAAACGTTTATTAATTTAATATGCATTTTGCGGAATCACCCGCTATGGAATCACCCATGTACACACTAAATTAATGAAACGCCCGAAAAGGACAGGCGTCCCCATCAACTTCTCGCACAAAGAATCCTCTTTGCGTATGAGCCCCGGTCATCTAAGTTTACGGAATCCACCGTAAAACCTCACGGAATCCACCGTGGAATATGCCTCCTGGCATCATACCCCCGGGGTGGGATAGCAATTGACCTCAATTGCTATTAGCTCAATGTGGAGCTAACAGAGTGGGGAAAGCATTTAGGTCTCTAGCGTGCATCCATTGAGCTTCCTCTACAGGATGGTTCTTAAATTTCACGAGATATCTAGAATACCTTCGGCCAGTTCTAGTGGTCATGTAATCAGTGTCTATAATGGCTTCTGGTTCAAGTATTTCAGTCTCTTCTTCTAATAAAGGTGGGTTTTCATAGACAGGGTGGATAGGTAATTGTCCTCTAAATGGTCTCAATAAACTAATATGAAATGTATTATGAATTTTCCAATGGGATGGCAGTTCTAACTTGAATGCATTGTCATTAATCTTATGAATGATTCTAAATGGTCCGTAGAATCTAGGAGCTAATTTGACTACTGGATGTCTTTCTACACTTTGCAGTCTACGCTTTTCTATTCTAAGCCAAACATAATCATCAACTTTGAAATTCATGGCTTGTCTTTTCTTGTTGGCTTGTTTGGTATATGATTGTTGGGCTTTAGCAATCATATCCTTTACTTCATCAAAAATAGTGTTATGCATAACAGCAATATCATCGGCACTTTGTATTCTATTAGACAAAGATGCAACAGGGGTAGATAATCTATGTCCATAAATAACTTCAAAAGGTGCTTTCTTTGTAGATGTGTGCGGTGTATTGTTGTAAGCAAACTGTAATAAATGCAAATGAGTATCCCATGTCTGAGGTTTAGAGATAGTGTATGCACGTAAAAGATCTAGAATAGTGCTATTTGTGGCTTCTGTTTGTCCATTTGTTTCTGGATGAAATGCAGATGAGAAATCAATCTTTGTGCCTAGATTTGCAAACAGTGTAATCCAAAAATTATTACAAAA